>NW_020956286.1:282771-318273 GCF_003031625.1 Empidonax traillii | reverse complement strand
CCCGAGCTGAGCTCCCAACCACCCCGCCTTCTTCCCAACTCCTCCCCCGTCGTTGCCAGGAGACTAATTCTCGGTCGTTAGGAGCCAGGCCGACTCTTTTGTTCACTTGATGGTTCTTGAATAGCATTCATGCAGGGGGGAGGGGGGGAAGAAGGGGAAAGGAAAAGCAAAATTCCTTTCTAAAAACAGAACTATGACACAATGTAAAGGTGAATTATTTCTGGCTCCATGGGCCCATGATGCCTCAGGTGTTACATGCTTACAATGGCTGGAGACATACCCTGTGCCTCATGCCATCACCTGGAACACCATCTTGGGCCTTGAAAAGCAATTCCTGTAGCAACATGGCACCCCAGAAAGAATTGAGTCAGACAATGGGACTCATTTCAAAAATAGCTTCACAGACACCAGGGCTAGAGAGCATGGGATTGAGTGGGTATATCACATTTCCTATCATGCACCAGCTTCTGGGAAAATTGAACAGTACAATGGACTGTTAAAAACCACATTGAAAGCAATGGGTGGTGGGACCTTCAAACAAACATTTAGCGAAGGGGAAACACAATGTGTACCTCAAGGGGATGTGATTTTTTGGTGAGAACAGTCTGTAATGTTAAATTGTATGATATTGGTTGCTAAATGACACTGCCACTGTATGCCATAATTACCATAGACAATGAGGATGGACTACTCCAGATATACCAGCTGATGCAACTTGCAATAGCAAATTGGGGAGTATGATTCCTAAACCACAGCAGTCATGAAAGACTGTCTCCTTTAAGTGGGAGCTCACACTGGAGCAGGGGAAGACTGTGAGAAGGAAGGAACGGCAGAGACAATGTGTTATGAACTGCTGTAACCCCTGTTCCCTGTCCCCCTGCACCACTTGATAGAGAAGTCTGAAGTTGACCCTTGAAAGAAGGGAGGTGTGGGGGGAAATGTGGGTTTTTTAGATTTTTTCTTATTTCTCATTATCCTGCTCTCTTATTAATTTTCAATAAATTACATTTCTGCAAGTCTGTTTTGCCCATGATGGTAATGTTGAGTGATCTCTCTGTCCTTATCTCATCCCATGAGATTTTTGTTTTTTTCTTTTCTTGTCCTGTTGTGGAGGGGAGTGAGTCAACCCACCATAGATTGTTACTGAATTAATGACATTTTCTGTCTTCACTCTTGTGATGGTTTGGACCTGGCTCCCTGCCAAATGCCCGAACTCACAGTAACAACTCCTTCCCCCTCCCTTCTTTTCTTAGGGCAAAGGAAAAAAAACTATAAAAATTGAAGAACACAAAATCAATTTAATTATATATAAATATATATATTTACATATATTACAGTTATATACAATTAAAATACTATATACACAGCGAAGGGGATCCAAACACCCCTGAAGGGAAAGGGAAAGGGACAAAAAGGGACAAAAACAAGATAGATGTGCACAATCAAACCCAAGAACTAGCAAAATAAAGAACTAGCAAAAGAAATCTCACCACGTCCCTCAGAAAAACAAGATCGCCAGACACAACAAGCACTTTCCAACCTCCCAGGTGGCAGACCAGTGGTCGCTGCAGGCCTCAGCCTCTAGATAAGGGGCAAGGACCCACTGCTCCTGAACCTCGTTGGAAGAGAAGAGAGAGAACTCTCTAATCTCCAACTTATTTATACCCTGGTTTACATAAAAATCATATGGAATACTGGGTACATGGCCACTTCCTTGGTTACGAGCTGGTTACCAGGAAGATCTAGACCAAAACCATCACAACTCTTGAATTCATTGGCAGATGTTTTCAAGAGAAGAAATATTCTGTCTTATTAGAAAGCATATAAGCAGGTTTTTCTGCCATAGTGTTTGTGTGGTAGTTTTAATCCAGGCCTTCCTTAGTGATCAAGTTGTAACTAAGGAAAGGGCAGTGTTCCCAGTAATGGCCAGTCTTCGCGAACGAAGAACCGGGGAAGGTCTTTACACCTTCCAGCCTGCGCATTGGATTTTTTAGGTGAGACACAGTGTGCGCAAAACTGAGCCCACCCTTTAATCCTAAGGTTCATCTGCCGGGGCCAAGCAAGCTTGGACGGTGGCAGCGAGGTCCTCAGGACGTAGATGGATTGCCTTACAGGGCAGATGGAGCTCGTCAGTGTTCCCAGTATTCCATACAATTTTTACGTAAATCGTGGTATAAATAAGAAGAGAGGAGAGGCCTTCGCTCTTCTTCTCTTCCGCCGAAGTTCGAGAACAGTAAGTCCCTGCATTGGTCTTGCTTATCTAAGGTTGAGACCTGCAACATCCACTGGCCTGCCACGTGGAGGCTTGGAGAGTGCTGGCCGTGTCTGCCAATCCTGCTTTTTAAGAGACATGGTGAGATTTGTTTTACTAGTTATTTTACTAGTTCTCGGGTTTGACTGCGCATATCTATTTGGTGTCCCTTTTTTGTTTCCTTTTGTCCCTTTTTTCCCCTTTCCCTATCCCTTCGGGGGGTGTTTGGATTCCTGTTTGCTGTGTACATAGTATCTTAACTGTAATATACATAAAATATATTTTTTATATAACTAGCTTGATTTTTTTTTCGGATTCTTCAATTTACATAATTTTTTTTCCTTTACCCTGAGGAAAAAAGAAAGTGACATGATGTTTCTTGCACAGATCAAATCAATCGCATTAACAAGCTATAAAGTATGCCAGAAATTGTATTATTTTGTAGTTAAGGAAACTTGCAACATGAAACAATAAAAACTTTAATCTTTCAAGTATTATGCTTAATGCACTTTGCACTGATACTAATTTTTATCTATCTTCATTTTGTATGAAAATACAGTGTAATTGACACAGATATTCTGAGTCTCAGCTATTTGTATGTTTCTATGACAATAAAGAAAATACTTAGAGAAAATTTAAAATAGAAGAGTTGCATTTTCCCAAATCTTGGAAAGTCTACCTGCACAGAGCATCATCCACAGTCTTAATTTGTCCAAATGGCATTTCCTTGTCAGATCAACAGATCTTAGCCACTCTATAACTGAGAATATCTATTCCTCCTATTTAAGTCTGAAACAATTTCTCCAGTATGTTTGGCACAAGCTTATTTTTTTAGGATTAGATGCAGTGGATGCTTTCTTTGCATTTCAGTGAATGTATTTGTCACAGTCATCATGAGGACAGTTTTTACTGTACCAGTTTGTCCTGCTTGGCGAAGATGACATAAGGCTTACCAAGGATTTTAAAAATTCTTTTATGATATTACTACCAAAGTAGATATTATCCTTAAATAGTTCTGTGGAGTGACAATATGATTTTTTTATTTATTCAAGAACCCAGTGAGTCAAAGGTAGCGTATACCACAGAATAAATAAAATTCACATCTAAGACCAGTTTCATTGTATACATTCTTCCTCTGTTTTGGTTACTATTAATAAATCATCTACATATTGCAGAAGAACACCATCTCCCAGTTGCTGTTCCCATTGCTCTAATTCTTTGGCTAAATGGTTCCCAAATAAAGTGGGACTATTTTTATATCCCTGTGGTAAGACCGTCCAAGCTTACTGAGTCTTTCTCCCTTTATTGACAGATTCCCATTCATAAGCAAAGATCTTTGGGCTTTCTTGAGCTAAAGGTAGACAGAAAAAGGCATCTTTCAAATCTAACACTGTGAAGCAGATCAAATTTTCCCTTAATTTTGTTAAAAGTTACCATGGGATATATTGTTTTTGTTGTTTCATTTATAGCTCTTAAATCTTGAACTAATCTATAAGTCCCATTTGGTTTCTTAACTGGAAGAATCAGAGTGTTAAAATCTGACTCACACTCTATTAAAAGTCCCAATTTCAAGAAGTTCTCTATTATTGGTTCAATTCCTTTCCTGTCCTCTAGCCGTAGTGGATACTGCTTTCTAATTACTGGCTTTGCTTCTGGTACCAATTCAATCTGAATAGGGGTTCCCTGCTTTGATCTTCCACGTATATCAGTTTCCCAAACCAGGGGATATACCTGATTCAAAATTTGGTTAGTATTTTGATTTTTTTGTTCTGGTTCTACACCACGCATGGCTAAGCTCAGGGGTGCTATTAACTGTTCTTCATTTACCTGAAATTCAAGTTTCCCTTTTTCAAATTTAATCACAGCTCCTAGGTTTTCCAATAAGTCTCTACCCAACAAAGGTTTTGGAGAATTAGGTAAATATAAGAATTGATGAATACCCATTTGTTTCCCAATTTTGTATTTGAGGGGCTTCAAAAAGAAAGTTTTTTCTGATTGGCCTGTTGCTCCCACAACCTGAACAGATTTATCACTTTTAGGTACCAATTCCTGATTCAAAATCGAAAATGTGGCTCCAGTGTCGATCAGAAAGTCTAATTCCTTTTCACCTTCCCCTAACTCCTTTTTAACCAGTGGGTCTGCTAAGGAATGACTCAACAGTCCCGCTTATTCACTACTTTGATGAGCGATGACAGTTCCTTCTGCGTTTCTATTTGCTAATTTGGGGCAGTCTTTCTTCCAGTGACCTATTTGTAGGCAATAGGAACACTGGTTTGGTCCTATTCTTGGCTGCTGGGAGGGGAAGCCTCCTCTCCCCTTTGCGGACTGGCCTCTAATGTTTGGTCCGGGAAAATTTGAATTTTGGGTTATAGCAGCTACTACAACCTTTGCCAATTTCCTATCTTCCTTTTTCTGCCTATTGTTGTATACTTTCCAGGCCTCATTCATTAGTACTTCCAAGTCCTTATTAGAAGGATGATCTATTTTTTGTAGCCTTTTTCTAATATCTAGGTTACTTTGTCCCATTAATAGTCCCAACAATTGTTGTTTGCCTATTTCTGATGATGGGGCCAGGGTAGTGTATTTTCTCATAGCAACTCTGTCTAGGAATGCTGTAAGTGTCTGATCTCGTCCCTGTCTGACATCATACAATGCAGCTCACTTTACAGCTCTGGGTATGGCATTTCACAATCCTACTAAGATCACTCTCCTGTATTACTCTAACAATTCATAATACCCTGGATTATTTGGGCCCCAATTAGGTTTCCGTACTGCAAAAATATAATCTATTCTTCCTGTTATAGCCCCTGTTGCAATCTGTCCTTCATGGTTTCTTGCTGGTTTTATTACAAGTTCCTTTTCTGTTTCTGTTAATTCTGAAAGTACTAGGTCTATATCTGACCAATCAATATCTTGATTTTTCACAATTAATTCAAACCTTTTAGCTACTTTCTCAGGATTTACCCTGAGGCATTCAGCTTCCTCTCTCCAGCTATTCAAATCACTTGCTGAGAAAGGCACTTTCACTCTTGTTTGTTCCCCTGTCAGTGCTATTACTTGTCAGAGAGGGACAACTATATGGTCAACTCCAGTTTTAGCTTTTGCTTTACCTCCTACTTTGCCTTTGGTTTTCTGTCCAGCAGTCCGAGTCTGATATGTACTACTAATTCCTTCTTCTGGGTCATCTACACCCTCTACTATGCTTTCAGCATCTGTCTCCCCCCTTCCCTCCTGAGGGCTACCAGGTCTTTGTACACCTGGTTCTGGTCCTTGAGGCTGTAGCTCATGGGGATCTATTATACTTATCTACTATAGTTTAAGGTCTTTTGTTCATTCCTCAACCTGTCCCACCACTTCATGTGTTAAATAATTGATCGCTTCATCCGTTTCTGACTGGGGTCCTCTTGGACTGCAAGGAACTGCAGAGCGGGACTCCTCACTCGCTTCACAGTAAAGCCTGCATCTCTCACACACACACTTGCCCACTATACACACACTCAAAAGGAGTTTTTCCTACCTTTCAACTTTATGGGGTTGATTTTGTGTTACCTCATGAAGTCAAAAGATGTCACTGTAGACCACAAAATGCACGTTCTATAATAGGTCTGAGCGAATTCTTACAAATACATGTCTATTTGTTGAACCACAATAATATCTCACCCATCTAATCTCTTCCAGGCTTTGAGTAGCTCCACATCTAATACAATGTAAGTTTAGGGTTTGATTTAATCTTATTTCTTGCTTTTCCCTGGGTCCTAAAATATATTTACTGCAGTTGTTGCAGAAAGCCCTTACGTATAATGAACAGTAACAAAAGGACAAATTTTAATTTTGGGTTTCAGATTGCGTGACCAGTTCCCAGTTACTTATTCAGAGTTACCAGATCCACTTCCCATAGATGATTCCCAATTTTAAACTTAAGAACCAGACAGCATTCAACACAAAACAGATACAGACACAGAGTCAAGGCTACAGTTGTTTACATTCAAGGAATTCCTTAACAACACCAGAAGAAAACCAAAAGGAAACCTAATACTTTGGTTCCCAAACCTTTTAAGAAAACCTAAAGGAAGCTTTTCCCTTTCCCAAATCTCCAAGGCAACCAAAAGAAACCTAAAGGCACAGTTTACCCAAATCTTCAAGTCACAGCAAACAATATTTGGCTAATTACAATCATAAAGCAAATCAAATCTGGGATAACAAGACAGTTCCTTTAAGAAGGTGTCCCTTCTTATCCCCTGCAGAGCAGTGTCCTGCCTCGGTCTTATGGGATAAACTTTACCAAAATAAACCTAGGAAGTAAACATAAATACCTTTTATATTGAGCTGAAGTCCTCGTCCACTTGTGAGTGAAGCTGAGGGGCAGAGGGAGCCTTGCCGGTTGAAGGTCTAGCCAGGGGTACCCCTCGAGGGTCCCCCAATCCCTAGGTTCCAGCACCAGTAGAGAAAAAGGTCCCTTCATGGTCGCCAATTATGATGTCAAAACAGCACAGAAAACTGCTTAGAGACGAATTTGTGTCTTTAAACAGCAAAGGTATTTATTGCATACAATGTTGGAGAGCCCCAATTCGCATTGGACAAAGTAGCTCTAAAGTTTGAGTGAGAAGTCAGGATCTTTATACAATTTCTGTGAGGGTTTGCAACATTTCTACATGCATATTCATTAGGTTCTGACATCTAACTATAATATTCATAATGGGTGGGGTTTAGGGAGAGCCTGGGGGGGAGTTGTCTTTTGAGGAGATGTACAGGGGTCGTTCCTGTTCTTCGATCTCACTTTAGGATCTTCTCCTCTCTTCTTCCTCACTTGAACTCCAACTTTCTTTGTTTCGCTGACTTCAAGTTAGGGTTTGCAAAACTCCCCTTGACCCACCACCCCTCTACCTCCTTGGATGCCATCCTCTCTTTATTTATGACTACTAGGTTGACCTTTCTGCTATCTTTTACTAGAACAGAACAAAACAAACTACCTCTGCTATATTTCTAATCTAATCCTTAGAGCCTGGTCCCTGCTTCTGCTATATTTTAACATAAATATCCCATTCCTCAGAGCAAGGTCCCAAGAACCAGATTTTGACCCCTCTAAGTTAACCCTTTAAATCCTTTCTCTGTTTCATTAACTCGGTTTGTTTTGGAACAGTTACCGGGAAAGCTGCCAAGAGAGGCTTGTTTATATAAGCACACCTTTTGTTTAAGAACAGAGAGAAAGAATAGTATAAACAATGGTTATTATACCTACCTGTTTCATGATCTTAGCTACATTCGTACCTGTCCTGACCTACCCTATAGGGAAACACCCAACTGGGGATGAATGGGAGGAGCATTTCCCTTTCCTTAATTTTGACATCAAAGGTCTGGTAATGGACATGCCCATGGTTAAACTTGGCTCCAATTTTTACTTAAATTGTTTAGCAACAATCCTATTATTGATAAAGGCAATAGACATGTTATTTAAAATTGGAAGGATGGTGTTGTACTGCTTTCCTTGTTGCAGGAAAGGCCGAACCTTGAAGGCACTCGCTGGAACTTTCGAGAGGGCTTTGGATAGGCCAGCTCCTGGTTGGCAAAGAACATGGGTGAATTTTGGTAAATGGATAGGGCATGTGGCACCTCCCATTAATTGGGACTTTACGCCAGGACAAGCATTTGATCCTGATGAGATAATCCATCGTTTAATGGAGAGTTTTCTTTCATACGAGAATCCAAATATGCGACTCTGTGTTCTATAGTGGGGCCTGGCTAGTGCTTATAGAGCTGCCGTAGACCACTCTCAAAAGGCTAAGGCTGAGACAGAAACTCAAACTAAGCCACCTGAAACCAATGATGCCCCTATTGAGTCTACAGAAATCGAGGTCCAAACGCAACTTGAAGTCAACGTCATCTCTGCTAAGTTGACTGTGGGACTCAAACTCAACTTGAAGTCAGCACGGCTTCTGCTAAATCTGTTGAAAATGGAGTCGGAACTATGAATTTCATGGACACTGGAACTCAAACTATGACATCTAACGTTAAGGTTATGACTGAGACCGAGACCCAAACTACAAACCCTAGAATCACTATTGCCCTCCTAACTAAAAAGAAGATATGGATAAGGGATAATGCACAAGCTACAGGTCTAGTTCCATGATTAAGGCGTGAAGAAGAAGAAGAAGAAGAAGAAGAAGAAGAAGAAGAGGAAGAAGAAGAAGAGGAAGAAGAAGAGGAAGAAGAAGAAGAAACAATAGGGTTTACTGGGCTGTGTGGGTTCAATGACCTGGCACATTGGATCCCCAGAGATACCGAACTTTGATAGATACTAGTGCCCAGTGTACTTTCATGCCATCAGAGCATAAAAGCACAGAGACTATTTCCATTTCTGGAGTGAGAGGAGGATCCCAAGAGTTGTCAGTGGTAGAGGCCAAAATGAGTTTGACTGGAGACCAACGGAAAAAGGCATCCCATTGTGACAGGCCCAGGGGCCCCTTTCATTCTTGGTATGGATTATCTCAGAAGAGGATACTTCAAGGACCTGAAGGGGTACCGATGGGCTTTTGGTGTAACCATGGTGACTGAAGAGAAGTCCGAGCGATTGTCTGCTCTGCCTGGCCTCTCAGAAAACCCTTCCATTGTGGGACTACTGCGAGTCGCAGATCAGCAAGTGCCAATAGCCACTACAATAGTGAATAGATGACAGTAACGAATGAATTGAGATGCTGTGATCCCCATCCATAAAATGATTCAGAAGTTGGAGAGTCAAGGGGTGGTCAGTGAAACTCACCCTTCAACAGCCCCGTTTGACCTGTATGTAAATCCGATGGGGAATGGAGATTGACTGTGGACTATCGTGGCTTGAATGAAGTCACGCTGCTGTTGAGTGTCGCTGTGCCAGACATGTTGGAGCTCCAGTATGAGCTGGAGTCCAAGACAGCTAAGTGGTACACCACTACAGACATTGCAAATGTGTTTTTCTCCATTCCCTTGGCAGCAGAGTGCAGGCCGCAGTTTACTTTCACTTGGACGGGTGTGCAGTACACCTGGAACCGACTGCCCCAGGGGTGGAAACACAGTCCCACCATCTGCCATGGACTGATTCAGGCCACCCTAGAGAAGGGTAAGGCCCCAGAGCACATCCAGTACATTGATGACATCGTTGTATGGGGGGACACAGCAGAAGAAGTTTTAGACAAAGGAAAGAAAATCATCCAGATTCTCCTCAAGGCTGGTTTTGCCATCAAGAAGAGTAAGGTCAAGGGACCTGTCAGAGAGATCCAGTTCCTAGGGGTGAAATGGCAAGATGGACAACAACAGATTCCAACAGACGTCATCAACAAGATCGTAGCAATGGATCCACCGACCAACAAGAAAGAGACACAAGCTTTTCTAGGGACCATAGGCTTTTGGAGGATGCACATCCCTGAGTACAGTGATATTGTAAGCCCTCTTTACTTCGTGACCTGTAAAAAGAACAATTTTCAATGGGGTCCTGAACAGCAACAATCTTTCAAACAGATCAAGCAAGAGATTGCACATGCTCTGGCTCTTGGGCCAGTCAAGACGGGACCAGATGAGAAGAATGTACTTTATTCTGTGGCTGGAGATAAAGGTCCCTCCTGGAGCCTCTGGCAAAAGGCGCCTGGTGAGACGCGAGGGCAACTACTTGGTTTCTGGAGCCAAAGCTACAGAGGTTCTGAAACCAACTACACCCCTATGGAAAAGGAGATCCTAGCAGCATATGAAGGCATACAAGCAGCCTCAGAAGTGATTGACACTGAAGCACAGCTCTTCCGAGCACCCTGACTACCAGTGCTGAGTTGGATGTTCAAGGGAAAAGTACCCGCTACACATCACGCTACTGATGCCACTTGGAGCAAATTGATTGCTTTAATTACGCAGCGTGTCAATGGGAAACTCGAGTTGCCCTGGAATTTTCGAAATTATAATTAATTAACCTGAAGGTGGAAACTTCAGTCTGGCAGATGAGGAGGAAGAAGAGCCAGTGACTCGAGGTGAAGAAGCTCCACCATATAATCAACTGCCAGAAGAAGAGACGCGTTATGCCCTTTTCACTGATGGTTCTTGCCGTATTGCAGGAAGGAACCCGAAGTGGAAAGCAACTGCTTGCAGTCCCACCCGACAAGTGGTGGAAACTACTGAAGGTAAAGGCAAATCAGAATCATAGAATCATAGAATCATAGAATAATAGAATCATAGAATCATAGAATTAACTGGGTTGGAAGAGAACCCCGAGATCATCAAGTTCAACCCTTGATCCAACCCCACTCTGATTACTAGATCATGGCACTCAGTGCCACATCCAGCCTCATCTTAAAAACCTCCAGGGACAGTGAATCCACCACCTCTCTGGGCAGGCCATTCCAATGCCTGATCACTCTCTCTGGAAAGAACTTCTTTCTAATATCCAACCTAAACCTCCCCTGGCAGAGCTGAAGCCCGTGCCCTCTTGTCCTACTGCTGATTACCTGGGAGAAGAGACCAACCTCCACCTGGTTACAACCTCCTCTCATGTAGTTGTAGAGAGTGATGAGGTCATCCCGAGCCTCCTCTTCTCCAGACTAAACAACCCCAGCTCCCTCAGCCTCTCCTCATAGGACTTGTGCTCAAGAGTCAGTTTGCGGAACTCAAAGCCATCCAGTTGGCCCTAGACATTGCAGAACAAGAAGGATGTCCAAGGCTCTACCTATACACCGACTCGTGGATGATAGTCAGTGCCCTATGGAGATGGTTAGAATGGTGGAAGATGAACTGGAGGCTGTGATAGTTTGAACCTGGTTCCCTGCCAAATGCCTGAACACACATTAACAACCCCTTCCCCCTTCCTTCTTCCCTTAGGGCAAAGGAAAAAAAAAAACTATAAAAAATTGAAGAACCTGAAATCAAGTAAATTATATAAAAAAATATATATTTACGTATGTTACAGTTATATACAATTAAGATGCTACGTACACAGCGCAGGGAATCCAAACACACCCCTCCCCCCCCAAGGGAAAGGGGAAAAGGGATAAAGAGGGACAAAAAGGGACACAGAACAGATATACACAATCAAAGCCAAGATCTAGCAAAATACTAGCAAAACAAATCTCACCACATCCCTCAGAAAAAGCAAGATTGGCAGACATGACCAGCACTGTCCATATCTCCCACATGGTAGGCCAGTGGTAGTTGCAGGCCTTGGTCTCTAGATAAGTGAGACCAATGCAAGGACCCACTGCTCCTGAACCTCGCCGGAAGAGAAGAGAGCAAGATGTCTAATCTCCAACTTATTTATACTCTGGTTTACGTAAAAATAGTATGGAATACTGGGTACATGGCCAGTTCCTTGGTTACAAACTGGTTACCAGGAAGGCCTAGACCAAAACCATCACAGAGGCACAGAGGAAAACCCATCTGGGCTGCTGATTTGTGGCAAGGCATTGCTGCCAGAGTGAAGAAATTGAATATGAGAGTCTGCCATGTAGATGCCCATGTACCCAAGAGTCGAGCTAATGAGGAACATGGTAATAACAGACAGGCAGACCGAGCTGCACAAGTCAAGGTGTCGCAAGTAGATCTAGACTGGCAGCAAAAGGGAGAATTGTTCCTAGCTCGATGGGCCCATAATGTTTCAGGCCATCAGGGTCGAGATGCCACCTATAGATGGGCATGAGACTGAGGGGTAGATTTAACCATGGACACTATTTTGCAGGTTATCCACGATTGTGAAACCTGTGTTGCCATTAAAAAGGCAAAAAGTTGAAGCCCCTATGGTATGGTGGATGTTGGGACAAGTATAAATATGAGGAGGCATGGCAGGTTGTTTACATCATGTTGCCACAGACTCTCCAAGGTAACTGCTATGTGCTTACCATGGTGCAAGAGACCACTGGGTGGTTAGAGACCTATTCGGTACCCCATGCAACAGCCCAGAATACCATTCTGGGTCTCAAAAAGCAAGTCCTATGGAGACATGGCACTCATTTCAAGAACAATCTAGTTGCTACTTGGACCCGAGAGCATGGTATTGAATGGGTATATCACATTCCATACCATGCACCAGACTCTGGAAAGGTTGAACGATGTAACGGACTGTTAAAAACCACTCTGAAGGCACTAGGTGCCTAGAACTGGGATAAGCACTTAGCCAAGGCCACCTGGTTAGTTAACACTAGAGGCTCTGTCAAGCTATCTGGCCCTGCCCAAGCAGAATCCCTCCACCCTATAGATGGAGATAAAGTTCCAGCGATTCACCTGAGAGGTATGCTAGGTAAAGTTGTTTGGGTTACTCCTACGTCGGGCCAAGACAAACCCATTCGTGGAGTTGTCTTTTCTCAAGGGCCAGGATACACCTGGTGGGTAATGAGGAAGGATGGAGAGGTTCAGTGTGTGCCTCAAGGAAATTTAACCTTGGGGAAAGGCTAATTCTGTGCTTTGAGTTGTGTTTTGCAGGAGACCAGTCACCGGATGAGAAAGACCTGAACAAAGCTGATGCCAGGATCCAATGATAAGACAGTCCAGACCAGTGAATCAGCCCTAAAACCAGAACTATGATTGTGACCAAAGGGCCAAGGATACAAATTGAACTGATGTTGGTGTTAATCTTCTACAAGACAATTGCTCCAAAAGACAAACAAGGACTATATATATACATGTATATATATAGGCGAATGCGAGATATAAGTGTTATGTAAAAATAGTATGGAATAAGGGGTGGAGAATGTGATGGTTTTAGTCTAGGCCTTCCTAGAAACCAAGGAAGTGGTCCTGTTCCCAGTATTCCATACGATTTTTACGTAGAACAGAGTATAAATAAGATGGAGATTAGAGAGTTCTCTCTCTTCTCTTCTGGTGAGGTTCAGGAGCAGTGGGTCACTGCGTTGGTCTCCCTTATCTAGAGGCTGAGGCCTGCAGAGACTGCTGGTCTGCCACCTGGGAGGTTGGAGAGTGCTAGCCGTGTCTGGCGATCTTGTTTTTCTGAGGGACATGGTGAGATTTTGTTTTACTGGTTCTTTATTTTGCTAGTTCCTGAGTTCGGTTGTGCAAATCTGTTCTGTTTTCGTCCCTTTGAATCCAAGAAATCTGATAAAGAAACTGCCCAGAAGCTTTTGGTCTTTTGAGCAGCAAAGGTATTTATTTGACGAAGTCAGGAGCAAGTGTGGTTTACACCACAAAGCTCTTGCTCGAGGGTAGTGGTACAAAACAGGGTAATTTATACCGTCTAACTTCTATGATTTCAATATTCCACATGCATATTCATATGATTGCAACATCTAATCGTGCATATTGATAATAGGTGGAGTATAGGTGGAGTGCAGGTGGAACTTGGGGTGGAGCTTTTCTTGGCCCTCAATTCCTGGGGTACATCTGCCTTTCTTCATCATTGGGGCTGGGGACTCTGTAGTCTTCCTCAGTGTGACCTCTCTAACTTTCCATTGTTCTTGCCCCAGTCACTGAAGCTTGGAGAGAGCCTTGGCTTTAGGCCTATTCCACCTATTCAAACTTCGACCTTAGCTTACTTTTACCCTGATTTATTATCCCTAAACCCTTTGTATAATGCTTCTAACATTCTTCTCTAGTTTAGGTTCGCTGAACTGAACAGAATTTCCTGTAACAGCATGAGCAGAGCAGATATGGAGGGGAGAGTTTTAGGGGAGAGTCTCCTCAGAGCAAGATACCTTGGTTAACTCTCTTTAGGCCTTGCTCTCTTTCACCTTTTTGTTCCCTTTTTCCCCTTTCTCTTCAATGTTGTTTGGGATCCCTTTGCTGTGTACATAGTATTTTAATTGTATGTAACTGTAACATATGTAAAAATATATATTTAGATATAATTTGATTGGTTTCGGGTTCTTCAATTTTTATAGCTTTTTTCCTTTGCCCTAAGGGAAGAAGGGAAGGGGAAGGGGTTGTTACCATGAGTTCGGGCATTTGGCAGGGAGCCAGGTCCGAACCATCACAGTAGACCAAAGACATACTATGAAAACTGTTTTTTCCAATGTAAAGTTGTGTCAGCACTGATCAGACTCACAGATGGACTGACCAATCAGTTTTCCCTTGTTATATTCTATGTGTTCTCTTACAGTGATTTGGGTCTAGGATATTTGTTTCTCATGGTCAGGTATTGTCGTGGTTTTGCCTCTCAGCCCATCCCTGGGGCTGATGATGGTTTTGTCCAGGTAATTTCCGGACAAAAAGGCCAATCAAAAGTCCAGGAACGCCTTTGTTAATTACATCTTCAAGAAAACGGAAGAGAAGGTTGTTGGCGCAGTTGGAATTGGTAGCAGCAGCCATGTAGGGGAGAGGAATAGCGGGCCCGAGCAGGGCCAGACTTCCTCCTCCCCCGGCTTCGGCCGGGGTGGGGAGAGCAAGTGCAGCACTGAAGTTCTCCCTTCTCTTTTGTAAGAGAGTGAAGAGAAAAAAAGTTTAAAAAATGAACTGCTTGAACAGAAACTGCTGTGGAAGAATTCCAGCCAAAAGATAACGGAGCTTCCAAAGTCGAAGCTGGCAGCTGAAACTGCAGCAAAAAAAGTAAAGTGCGAAAGGGGGGAGACTTGTTTCCCCCCTGCCTTTTTGCTCTCTCTCTTCAGCAGGGAAAAGACTGAAAAGTAAACCCTGCTACTTGTAAAAGTTTATTGGAGTAAAAAGACTTCCCATGCAGCTGATAAAAGAGTCTGTGGATGTACCAAAGAAAACTGAGACTTCATGAGAAAGACTGAAGTGAAGCAGAGTCCTGGTAAAAATTTGTGACCCTGAGGAAAACCTGTGCTAGAGCAGTGATAACTCAGGTGAGATACTAGGATCCGTGCGTGTGTGGATCTATACTGCTGTTGAAGATTTTGTAACCCTAAAGAAATCTCATGCTGGAGCGAGACGGCCCATGTGAGATGCTGGAATCCGTGCGTGTGTGGATTCGTGCTAGACCCATGCCGAGAAGTCTATCAAGGACTATTCTCCCATGGGGAGGGACCTCCATAGGGAAACAGGGGTGGACTCTTAAACCATTATCCCCTGTAACCCTGTGGAAGAAGATCCATAGTAGGCAAGTGTCCCCTTGCAAGCCTATGGAAGGAAGACCCTTCAGGACCTGGGTAACCCCCAGCCTTCGGTCTTAGCCCAGGAGAAGGGTAAGCCCAGCCCTGGAAGCCAACACAGAGCGAGAAGGAGAGAAAAGAAGTTCCAACTGCAACAAAAGTGCTGCTGCTGCTGAAGATCTGTTACTAGAGAGAGAAAAAGAAAGAACTGGAACTCCAAAGATACAGAATGAGACTACTTCTTCTCCTTGGACTGGTATAAAAGGGGAAAAAGTATTTCTGTAAATATATTGCACTTCAACTTGAGTAGAAAATTGTTGTAGATATAGTTCTTTAGTTTTTAATTTATTTATAGTTTTTATTTTACTAGTAATAAATGTTTATACTGTTTTCCCCAAGTCCTGTCTCTCTTTTGTCTGCAAATACCTTCTCTCAACTAGTAGTAATTGTGTGAGAAGTGGAAAGCAAATTAACCCAAAACAAAACCACGACATTTTTTGGTGGAGAATGCGGGCATAGACTGCCTGGAGAGGCAGTGGCCTTGTGTGAGAATCAGTCATAATGATTTTAAGATAACTGAGAGAAGTCTGCAGACAAAAATAGACTGACTGTGTGTGCTGTAGTTGTGATAAAAACACAATAATAGAGTTAAGTATTATAGTAATATTGTTTTAATTTTAATAGAGTGATTTTTAATTATAACTTGTTTATTTATAGTTGTATGTTTAATTATAAAATTTAAAATTTCTTGAAGTGTAATTTGCAAAGGCGAAGGGGGGAATTGTCGTGGTTTTGCCCCTCAGCCCATCCTATTTGTATTTCCCCAGTTATTCCAGCTAAGATACTAAGCCCATTCCTTTTCTCCCAATCAAGTTCTAAATATGATTCATTTCTGTGCATAACCACAGTGGCCAAGTTTAAATTAGAAATGTCTCTTCCAGACATACCAGAATATCCAATATAAGCCTGAGACCGTGGTGAGTCTAAGGTAATGGCTTGAGCCAGAGTTATTATACTTATCAGAGTTCCAATGGTTAGTGTCGAGTAAATTTCAGTGTTGATGGTCCTACATGTTTCTTTAGGTGACTTCTCCACTCATGAATAGTGAATCCAGGTGGATTGTTTTGATTTTGATTGCTGTGAAGGTCATCAGAAGCACTTGGTAAGGTCCTTTCAACTTCTCATCTAGTGGATGGACTGAGAAAGTCTTAACATACAACCCACTCTCCAGGGAAAATGTTATGTAAGGGCTGGTCTATTCCCCTTGAGAGAGTACTCATTACTTGTTTGTTAATTTCTGACAACTGTTTACTTAATGTGATCAGCTATTCTTGTATATATCCTTCCCCAACTTCTGTGAGGTCTTCTCCTTGATAATAATTCTCGTAGGGTCTCCCGTATAACATTTCAAAAGGGCTTAGCCTTTCTTTAGCCTTAGATTTGACCCTTATTCGCAATAAGGCTAGAGGTAAGGCTTGGAACTGATACCTTGGAGTTTTGATGTTTTGATTTTTTTTAATTTTTGCAGATCTTAGAAGTAGTTATGTAGTAAAAGTAGATTTTAGAGTAGCAGCAATATTACCCTTTACCCTTAACACACCAGCTCAAACCCCTGTTACTCATTCCCATATCAATTCCCTAAATTCTTTAGCATATTTAGTCTCTTTTTCAAGGCAAGAACATCCTAACCCTGGGCAAGAAGATATAGACATAGACCCAACAACCTTCAGGTCTAGAATTCTGGAAGGCCTCCAAGGACATTACGTGCTCTGAGGAAGATGAAGATGAAGAAGAGGGGGTCTCAAAACACCCCCAGACCCAATTTCCAAGAAGTGTGGCGGGGGCAGAACCTGGGTGGTGGCAGGACGGGGATTGGGCGAAAATCATTATAAAACTGTGAACATCTCGATTTCGGGAGACCGCGCTGGGGATTATTCCAGAAAGCCTGGGGGCTCATTAAACCTTTGTATCCTTATCTTATCTCCTACCTAATTTGGCTTGGAGTCTTTTTTTCCTCACAGCCATTTAGGCAACATACCAATGCAGATTTACTTCTTTACAGATTTTTGCCAATTGTTGTTTTATCAAATGATTAATTTTCTCCACCTGATCACTTGCCTGTGGTCAATATGGAGTGTGTAACTGCCAATCAATTTGCAGAATGCTGCTGATCTTTTGTATAATACTACCTACAAAATGTGGTCCTCGGTCCGAGGAGATGATGTCAGGTACTCCAAACATGGGGATAATTTCATTAGGTAGTACCTTGACAACTTCTGAACCTTATTGCTTCAGATCAGGAAAACCTCTGGCCAATTTGAGATAGTATCTGTTAAGACCAATAGGTATCCTGTCCTGGTTTTAGCTAGCTCTTGTGAACTGGGCAGAGAATTTTCTCCCTTCCCCCCCAGGCTATCAAGATAAACACTCAAGAGCACAAAAGGCTAGCCGGGCTGGCTAATGGCCAAAAGATTAGTCTCCTAGGAACGGGGCAGATAAGGAACTCCACCTTTTGTTCTCTTTCTCTTGTCTCTGGGGCAAGGAGAGGGAGGAGCTGGGAAGCTACTGTGTGGCTGGAAGGAGGTAGGGGGAGGAGAGGCTGGTGTGCCAGTGGGCTGAGGACCTGCTGCAAGCTGCAGACGCTGCCTGTTTTTTTTTTTTTTTTCTTCCTGTTGGAGGGGAGTTTGCTGCTGCTCTCTGCTCAACTATTGCTGGCTTCAGACCCTGCTTGAAACAAATCCTAACCAGCTGAAGTTCGTGAATTTTCTTCCATTGGGAGAACTTTCTGTTTTATTGCTGTTTTTTTCTTCTCCCTTCCCCCCCCCCTTTTTTTCAAGTGTGGGAAGGGAAGGGGAATCGAGGGTTTTTTTTGTTTTTTCTCCAATATACCCTGAGGGATGTTGCTTTTTCCCCTTCCCCCAACCCACCTGGTGGCAACCAAGGATCTCACAGCGCCGCCTGGTGAAGGGCACTGGACATTACAAGTTCTGCTCCTCCAATGATCCAACAGCACCACCTCGTGACTACTATGGGACAATACAAGTTCTGCACCTCCAGTGACCCAACAGTACCACCTGGTGAATAGTACAGGACATTACAAGTTTTGCATCTCCAGTGACCCGACGGTGCCCCCTGCTGACTGTGGTTGGAACTGTACCAAAGGGTGCAAAAAAAATTGAACTGTTTAATTTTCCTTTTGCCGGTTTATTGGTTTTGTTCTTGAAGGGGATTATTGGTGGGTATAGGAGTATTGCTTGGTTGTTTTACTTGTTTTTTTTCCGTGTTCCTCTTAATACACATATACCTTTTAATAAAGGCCTGTTATTTTCCCTTTTCCATAATTTGTTTTCCTTCAATTGGAGTCTCTTAATTTTGGATTTATAATTCCTTAGAAAAAGAAGTTTGGGTCTTTTCCTCCTAATCCATCCTCAGCAAAAGACCCTTGTCTCATTTAAACCGGGACATATCTGTAACCCCTTTCCTAGGCAACTCTGAGAAATCTATCTGCCAGTGTTGCCCTGGGAGGATACCCTTGGCAATTGTTCCTATCTCTATTTTATTGGTCATGTGAGGATTATTATAGAGGAAAGTCTTGCATTGTTTAGTGACCTGGATTATTGTAGTGTATAAATTTCATCCTATAATTTTTTTTCTTTAGGTATTTATGCAACCCATCTGCCCCCCAATGGGTTTTGTCATGTTCTGCCTGTACAACTTTCCATAGCATTCTTTCAGGTATTACTACTTGTCCTGTTTTTAACTGGTACATGTTATCTCTGAGTTGAGTTTGCTGATCTTTTATTAATTTTAAATCTTCCTTTGAATATGATATATTAGGACTTACCTCTATGATTTTGCTATCAGGGACTAGGGAGGCAAATCCTACCTGGCCGTTTTCTGCTGTCTTTTTCTCCTCTCGATCTGCCAATCGATTGCCTTTTTCCTGGTCCATATTACCTTTTTGATGTCCTCTGCAATGCATAATGGCAAACTTTCTTGGTAATTGGACAGCTTCGAGTAGTTTTAGGATTTCTTCTGCATGCTTTATCTGTTTTCCTTGTGATGTGAGCAGCCCTCTTTCTTTCCACACTGCTCTGTGAGCATGAACTACCCCAAAGGCATACTTTGTCCAAATATTAATGTCTTTCCCCTTTCCTAATTGCAATGCTCTGGTGAGTGCAATTATCTCTGCCTTTTGTGCAGAAGTGCCAGCAGAGAGTGCCTGCACTTTGACGATGTGATTTGTGGTTGTTATTGCATATCCAACTTTGGGGATTACGTTTTTCACATAGCTGCTTCCATCGGTAAACCACGTTTCTGCCTCAGGCAACCATGTGTCTTTTAAGTCCAGTCAGCTGGAATATGTTGCTTCAATTGTTTCAATGCAACTATGATGCAGTGGTTCCCTTGATAAAAATGTTACTGGGTTGACGATGTTAGTGGTGATGATTTCCATGTCACCTCATTCTACTAGGATGGTTTGGGATTTGAGAAACCTGGAGGGCGAGAGTCAGTGACTCCCTTTCTGTTCTAGCACTGCTGAAACCACATGTGACACAAGAACAGTCATTTTCTCTCCAATTGTGAACTTTCGTGCTTCTTGTATGTTCAGCACCACTGCTGCTACTACCCTCAAGCATCCTGGCCATCCTTTGTTTGCTTCATCTAATTTCTTAGAGAAGTATGCCACTGCTTGTCGATATGGTCCGACCTGCTGGGCTAAAACTCCCAATGCAATCCCTTGCCTTTCATGTGAAAAAACCAAAAAAAGGTTTAGTCACATCTGGAAGGCCTAATGCAGGTGCTTGCATCAGTTCCTTCTTAAGTTGATGGAAAGCTTGCCTAGCTTCCCCAGTCCACACTAATTGTTTAATCCCATCTTGTAGAATCTGGTAGAGGGGTTTGACTATCAGTCCATATTTGTAGATCCAAAGTGTACACCAGCCAGTCATTCCCAAAAATGTGCGAAGCTCCTTTGGAATCTGGGGCAGAGGTACTTTACAGATGGCTTCTTTCCTCTCTGATCCTAGCTGACGTTGTTCTCCTGAGATTTCATATCCTAGATAGGTGACTTCCTTCTTGACAATCTGGGCTTTACTTTTGGATACCTTGTACCCTTTCAGTCCCAGAAAGTTTAATAAGCTTACAGTCCATTCTCCACATTCATCCTGGGTCCTGCTTGCAATTAACAAATCGTCCACGTACTGCAGGAGGACTCCACTGTCAGACAGTGGAGTCCATTCTTCAAGATCTTTTGCAAGCTGGTTCCCGAAGATGGTAGGACTATTTCTGAATTGTTGAGGTAATACAGTCTAGGTGAGCTGGGATCAGCAACCAGTGTCTGGATTTTCCCACTCAAAGGTAAAGAGATTTTGACTTTTAGGGTCCAAAGGCAGGCAGAAAAAGACATCTTTTAAGTCTAGGACAGAAAACCAGATTTATTAATTTTTTAATTTGATTAAAAGTGTATATGGGTTTGCTACTACTGGGTGGAGTTCTTCAACAATTTTATTAATAGCCCAGAGATCTTAAACTAGTCTAAAATTTTTGCTCTCTGTTTTTCGGATTGGCAATATGGGTGTGTTGTATTCTGATTTACATTCAATTAACAACCCAAACTTGATAAAATTGTCAATTATCTCTTTAATCCCTTTTCTGTCTTCTAGTTTGATAGGATACTGTTTGATTCTTAATGTCTGTGTTCTGGGTTTTAGAGTTACTTCTATAGGTTGAGCGTTTTTAAACCTTCCTGGGGTCCCATCGGCCCATACCCCAGAGAAGACTTGATCAAGGATTGATGATGGCACTTCTGATATCTGTGGTTGAATTAAAGCAAGACTTAAGATTTTGATTAGTTAATTTTCTCTTACTTTGACTTGCATATCCTCATTTTTAAATTTAATTTCTGCTTTCAATTTTTCAAGTAAATCCCATCCCAAAAGTGATTTAGGTGCATGAGGCATATAAAGGAACTTGTGTATACCTAAAGCCTTACCTAATTTAAAACTTAAAGGTTTCATAAAAGGTACATTCTCAATTTGACCAGTGGTCCCGACAACATTCAAAGATACATTATCTATAACATTTAGTTCTTGATTTAACACAGAAAATTTTGCTCCATGTCATGATTTGATTTGGCCACTGCCTCTCCAGGCAGTCTTTGCCCACATTCTCACCAAAAAAGGTCATGGGTTTGCTCTGGACCAATTTCCTCTCACCCCCCACACAATTGCTATAAGCTGAGAGAAGGTTTATGCAGACAAAAGAGATCTGATTGGGGAGAATAATATTAGGATTTATTACTAGCAAGATAAAAACTAAAGAACTATATATACTACAATTCTAATTAGGCAAAAATGCTATATATTTACAAAAATACTCCTTCCCCCTTTGTATCAGTCCAGGAGGAGAAGCAGTTTCTTTGTTCCATTTCCGGAGCTCCAGGTTTTTTAAATAATTTTGCAACACTCAAAAGTTCTTCTTCTATTATCTCTAGGATGACAAGTCCAATTTGTTGCAGCTGGAATTGTTTCTCTTTCTCTCTCTCTCTTCTATGTTGGCCTCAGGACTGGACCTACCTCCCTCCTGGGCTAAGATTGGAGGCTAGTGGGTTACCCAGACCCTCTAGGGTCTTCCATGGACTGCAAGGAGACACTTGCCTACCATGGATCTTCGTGCAGCAGGAAAGCTATGACGTGGTTGCCATCACAGAAACGTGGTGGGATGACTTGCATGACTGGAGTGCTGCCATGGATGGTTACAAGCTCTTCAGAAAGGATAGGCAGGGTAGGAGAGGTGGAGGGGTGGCTCTATATGTTAGAGAGTCCCTTGACTCTGTAGAACTTCAGGTCACCAATGATAAGGTTGAGTGCCTGTGGATCAGAATCAGGGGGAAGGCCAACAAGGCTGACATCCTAATGGGAGTCTGTTATAGACCACCCAACCAGGATGATGAAGGGGATGAATTATTCTACAAGTAGCTGGCAGATGTCTCAATATCGTCAGCCCTTGTTCTTGTGGACGACTTCAACCTGCCAGATATCTGCTGGGAGCTCAACACGGCAGAGAAGAGGCAGTCTAAGAGATTCCTGGAGTGTATAGAGGATAATTTCCTGCTCCAGCTGGTAAATGAACCTACCAGGGGTGGGGCCCCACTAGACCTGTTGTTTACAAACAGAGAGGGGCTGGTGGGAGATGTAGTGGTCGGAGGCCATCTGGGGCACAGTGACCATGAAATAATAAAGTTTGCAATACTCAGGGATACAAGGAAGGTTACCAATAAAACCTGCACACTGGACTTCCGGAGGGCAGATTTTGGCCTGTTCAGAAGACTGGTCCAGAGTATACCCTGGGGAAAAAACCCTTGAAAACAAGGGGGTACAGGAGGGATGGACGTACTTCAAGAAGGAAGTCTTGAGTGCACAGGAACAGGCTGTACCAGTGTGCCAAAAGGCAAACCGGCAGGATAGACGACCGACTTGGTTGAACAGGGAGATTCTGAAGGAAATCAGGGATAAAAAGAGAGCTTACAGACTATGGAAAATAGGGCTGGCTACTCAGGATGAGTTTAGGAGTATAACTAGGTCATGCAGAAAGAAAATTAGAGAGACAAAAGTGCAATTTGAAGTCAATTTGGCTACTTCTGTTCAGGATAACAAAAAACACTTCTATAAATACATTAATAACAAAAGGAGGGGCAAGAAAAACCTCCATTCCTTGTTGGACTTTGGGGGGAAACATAGTTAACAGGGATGAGGAGAAGGCTGTGATACTTAACACCTACTTTGCCTCAGTATTCACCAGTAGGACAGGTGGCCCTTGGGACAACTGTCCTCTGGAGCTGGTAGACAGGGACAGGAAGCCAAACACCCCCCCTGTATTCCAGGAGGAAATAGTCAGTGACTTACTGAGCCACCTGGATCCACACAAGTCCATGGGACCAGATGGGATCCATCCTAGGGTGATGAGGGAGCTGGCGGAAGACCTTGCCAAACCACTTTCCATCATTTACCAACAGTCCTGGCTCTCTGGGGAGGTCTCAGACCATTGGAAGTTGCCGGATGTCACCCCGATCTACAAAAAGGGCTGGAAGGAGGACCCAGGAAACTACAGGCCTGTCAGCCTGACCTCACTGCCTGGCAAGGTTATGGAGCAGATCATCCTGAGTGCAATCACAAAGCACCTACAGGATGGACAAGGGATCAGAGCCAGCCAGCATGGGTTTAGGAGGGGCAGGTCCTCTCTGACCAACCTGATCTCCTTTTATGATCAGGTGACTCACCTGGTGAAGGAGGGGAAGGCTGTGGACGTAGTCTATCTGGACTTCAGTAAAGCCTTTGACACTGTCTCCCATCATATACTCCTGAAAAAACTGGCAACCCACAGATTGGACAGAGGCACTCTCTGCTGGGTTAAGAACTGGTTGGAGGGCCGGGCCCAGAGAGTGGTGGTAAACAAGGCTGCATCCAGCTGGCGGCCGGTCACCAGTGGTGTCCCCCAGGGATCAGTGCTGGGCCCAGTCCTGTTTAACATCTTTATCAATGATTTAGATGGTGGGATTGAGTCTATCATTAGCAAATTTGCAGATGACACCAATTTGGGAGGGAGTGTCGACCTGCTGGAAGGCAGGAGGGCTCTTCAGAGGGACCTGGATAGGCTGGAGAGTTGGGCTGATGCCAACAGGATGAAGTTCAACAAGGCCAAGTGCCAGGTCCTGCCCTTTGGCCACAACAACCTCCTGCAGCACTAGAGACTGGGCACAGAGTGGCTGGAGAGCAGCCAGGTGGAAAGGGATCTGGGGTTACTGATTGACAGGAAGCTAAACATGAGCCAGCAGTGTGCCCAGGTGACCAAGAAGGCCAATGGCATCCTGGCCTGCATCAAGAACAGTGTGGCCAGCAGGAGCAGGGAAGTGATTCTTCCCCTGTACTCAGCATTGGTGAGGCCATCCCTTGAGTACTGTGTTCAGTTCTGGGCCCCTCAGTTCAGGAAAGACATTGAGGTGCTGGAGTAGGTCCAGAGAAGAGCAACCAGGCTGGTGAAGGGACTTGAGCACAAGTCCTATGAGGAGAGGCTGAGGGAGCTGGGGTTGTTTAGTCTGGAGAAGAGGAGGCTCGGGGTGACCTCATCACTCTCTACAACTACATGAGAGGAGGTTGTAACCAGGTGGGGGTTGGTCTCTTCTCCCAGGCAATCAGCAGTAGGACAAGAGGGCACGGGCTTCAGCTCTGCCAGGGGAGGTTTAGGTTGGATATTAGAAAGAAGTTCTTTCCAGAGAGAGTGATCAGGCATTGGAATGGCCTGCCCAGAGAGGTGGTGGATTCACCGTCCCTGGAGGTTTTTAAGATGAGGTTGGATGTGGCACTGAGTGCCATGATCTAGTAATCACAGCGGTGTTGGATCGAGAGTTGGTCTTGATGATTTTGGAGGTCTCTTCCAACCTAGTTAATTCTGTGATTCTGTGATTCACCACAGAGTCACAGGGGATAACGGCTTTTGAGTGCACCCGTTTCCTGTGGGGTCTCACCTCACGAGAGAAGTCTTTGATGGACCTCTCTAGCGTGAGTTTACACCTTTGGGCAACAGGTCTTCTATTCTCTGCTGTCCCTCAAGGTCACAGATTCAGCTGCACTAGCATGGATCCCTCACTGAGATCACAACATCCTACCCGGGTCGTCTCGCTCCAGCATAGGTCTCTCTGTCTCCATGGGCCACAGGTCTCCAGCAGGACTCTGTTTCATTCTAGGCTTTCCCATGGAGTCACATCTTCTTTATGCACTCTGCTTTGGTGTGGACTCCTTCATGAGCTGCAGAGGGTCTCTGCTCTCCAACAAACTTCTACAGGTGGCAGGGATTTTAATTTTCAGTCTCTTCCCTGCTGAAGGGAGAGAGAGCAAGAGGGGAAGGGAAGGAGTTCCCCCCCCTTCCTATTCGCGACCTCTCCTCTGGCTGCCAACTTTGACTTTGAAAGCTCTGTTATCTCTGCCTAAAATTCCTTCTGCAGTATTTCTTGTCCAGGCAGTTTTTTTCTAAAGTTTTTTTTTTCTCTACTCTGTTACAGGAGAGAAGGGACCTTCAGTGCCACACTTACCCCTGGCCCAGGGCCGGGGGAGGAGGGGGCCCTGACCCACTTGGGGTATGCTGCCTCTCCTACATGGCTTCTAATTTCATCTGCGCAACAACCTTCTCTTCTGTTTTCTTAAATATGTAATTGGCAGAGGTGTTACTAAAACTTTTGATTGACTTTTTCTGCGGAAATCCACCATTTTCAGCCCCAGAAGGGGATGGGGGCAAACCCACGACACTCCAGTATCTACCAAAATCTCTATTTTATATTTATCTTTCCCCAGTTCCATTAGAACCAGGGGGTTCTGGAGTGCAACTCCCCTGGTACCTCTTATTTCTGGTCTAATTCTGCCACCGAAGTAGGTTTTAGTCTATTTTGGGGGCATTCTCTTTTCCAGGGTCCCCTTTGTTTACAAATTGCACATTGTTTTGGTCTCAATTTCTGATAATCACTGTTTCCAGGGTGTCTTCCAGAGCAAGGGTCTTTCCTATCCAGGGCAGCGATAGTTGCCTTTGTGATAGTTTTACCTAATTTTTGTCTTTCTACCCCTTCCCTGTTCCTGTATACCCGCCATGCCTCTTCAGTAATTTTTCAATAGTCCTCTGATCTTCAGCCTTTAACTTCTGTAGTTTGCGTCGGATGTCATCTGAGGACTGACCCAGAAACAGTGAGATTAACTGCTGTTTGTCCTGATCCCCTAATGGGTCCAAGGTGGGGTAAGCCACCCAACCCTGGTAATTCTGGAGAAGTTGATAATGGTCAGGATTATTGTAGTCCCAACGTGGTTTGTCTCGTGGAAAGAAAATATTTAAATCATCATCAGCCCTTAACATAATTTGTGCTTGCTGCTTTTAATACTAACTCCTTTTCAGTTTCTGTCAAGGCATCAAGTTGATATCATCCCAGTCTGGATCCAAAGCTTTAATATATGCTTTAAACTTCTTTGCTACCCCAAGCGGGTCATCTCTATATTTACGAGCAATATTCTTATAATTTTCTAGATGTCTCATAGAGAAATTAAGCCTTATAGGCCCTTGTGGTCCTGAAGCTTCTCTTAAAGGGGCTTGTATAATTCATCTGGCCCCTGCGTGTGGTGAAAGAGATTTTACCCTCGTCTTGCTGTGCTTTCGCCTGCTCAGAGGAGATGAAGATGGGGAAGGAGAAGTTTTTCTTCTTCCTCTTTCTCTGTCCCTCTCTTGCTGTCTTGCGGATGAAGACAATTTATTGTCATCTTTTACCAGCCCTGAGGGGGGGATGGAAACCCCCTCTTCTGCTATTTCATTTACCTTTTCTCCAAAGGGACTTACATAATCATCAATTCCACTTTCAAGTTCACTGTTCTTATATTTCAAACACCTCTATCCTATAGAACATGCTGAACAACATTGTTTAAGCTTCCCTATTCCTTCTTTTAGATTCTCTTGTTCTAAAGTTAAAACAAATTAATGCCACACTCTCTCTGCATTTCTGGGTGTTCTCTCAAAGCAAAGAACATATCTTCATAAATTACTTCATCCCATTTTCCTTCCCTTTGCAAAAACAGCATTAAGTGTAGTAAGATATTAAAGTCTAATGATCCATGCTTTGGCCACTTTGCGCCTTCCCCTAGTTTATAGAGGGGCCACCATTCGGAACAGTATTTTGTTAGGGTTTTCTTATTAGTGTTCCCACCCCGGGGTCCCCCTATTTCTTTCCAGTGTGTTAAAACATACCCTAAAGGGCTTATGTCAACCTCTTGTTTTCCCTGCTGGTTTCACATTTCTAGCTTTCGCTTCGCCTGCATCTGATCGTGTCCTTTGCAAGATAACAGAGACGCAAATTCAAACTCTCACTCATTCTGTGGTTATTTGCACTTTTCAGTCACACACTTCTAGTATACACCACACACACCAGACAGCAACAGTTTCAGTTGCCTACAGGCTCAATTAGTCCTTAAAACAGGGAGGTTTTGAACCAGTTCTGTTAGCTGTTTTAGTACTGCCTGTTCTTATCTTGCAGGAATTTTCAACCTGACACTGGGAACAAAAAAAAGTTCCTTTCTAGGGTGTTCTTACTGCCCTAAAATATCCACACTCCCTACAAACTATATCCACTAACACAGGGTCGCAATCCCCACAATCTGGATACTAACAAAAGGAGAACCACCTCTATTCCTTTTGTCTTGTTTCACATACAGATCTCGTCATTCCCTCTGTATAAGAACAGTATCTAAATTCTACCACTCTAATACTAAAGTTTCATCTGTACAATTTATAACTTTATAACTTTTTTTCCACCATACTCTCCAATCTTGTTAAACCATTCCACAAATGCACGTGCTTTCGTCTTCTAGTAAGTCCCCCAGTGCCAATCCTGTCCCTATTTTCAGGTTAACATGCTGAAATTGCCAACATTTAAGGCAGATTAAGAATATATGAGGTGAACAATTATTACAAGTTGAGCACAGATAAGGGTTAGCACTTTCATTTGCTGTTAGCAGAGAGGCTGATAAGCCTGGAGTTTGTGGCATCTGCAAGCGACCAGCATACTTCCAGGCCTAATTCCTGCAAACAATAAGTGTTAGAGTCAGTTTCCTGCCCAATTAGTTTTGTAAACCATGAAACCACTATCTCTCATAAACACATGAAGGTAGTCTTTTTGCTGTGGTTGGAAGTAAAACGGTAACAAAATACACACAAATATAATTCCCAATATTTGCTTACTTAACATACAACAGTAATTTTATAACATTAAAGACAATACTCACAAACAAAAGCAAACAATATAATCAACACACACAAGGGATCCCCACAGATGGTTTAAAACAAACCCAAAGAGAATAAATTGCCAGGGTTATAACAGTCGCAATTCTGAGTCCGAGTCCAAATCCGAAATCCAGCCACAGTGGTAAATCCAAAAACATCTGTCCCTTTCTTCCAAATCCTTAGTCTGAGGAATTTGGTATAGCTTTGGTGACTAACTCACAATCAAAACCTATGCAACTTTCCTGTGGGACTTGAACCCACAGTTAGAAAGATGCAGCTCATTAGCTGCTAAGCAAGCCAGAACCCTAGAAAACCAGTGTACGACTTATAGTTTCTTTGCCGAAATCCTAGGCAAAAATAAAAGAGTGCTTTAGAATTTGTATACCTTTTCACAGGATCTTCCTCCACTACGGTGATGATCCAGGAGACGCTGGGGACCCTCACTGGAGTAACGCCCCAGGGCGCGCAGAGGGTCCCTGGTTCCAGAGGGTCTCACAGACGAGAGGAGGTCTTGTCTCATCTAGGTCACCAAATTGATTCAAAGAAACCCTTAAACCATATGTAAAGCACACTTATTATGGTCGGGGACATGCAGGGTGTTTTGCCCCCCCCCCCCCCCCCCGTGCATTCCACCAAGAAAAGAAACACAACAGCTTTTTATACATTTGAAGGAGTGAGTTTCAAAATTATCTATCATATACACTCTTTACGAAATCTGCCTTATCTAAATAGACACTTGGTTGCCTAACTCCTTACTACTATAGAGTAGTTACATAAAGTTTTATCACTTCAAACAGCTTAGGTTTCCCCCATCCCTCTTTTGCCTCCCTTGCAATGCTACATGCTAGAAGTCTTTCCTGCTTTCCCTGACAGTCTCTTTTGTTTACGTAAGCTAGCTTTAATTGCCCACAATTTGGACAGTAACCTTCTTTCAAGCAGTTATAATTTTGCAAAGTCACACAACATAGGTAAATTTTACTAACATAGTTAAATTGTACTAACATAGATAAATTTTTATTGTATTTTATCTTGTCTTTATTTCATCACAGGCAGGTTGCATAACCTTTATCTAGCTAGTAAAGCTGTATTTCTCCTAGAAATTATTGTTACACTAAACCACATATAAAGAGAATGTGTTACAATTTTAGATTATTCTGACTTTTTTTTTGCTGATTTTTTCTCTATTTCCCACCAGGAGACCATACAGATTTTTTACTGTTTTTAACTACGCTGTGGTATTTCTGACACATTTTACTGTTGAATGGAAATGCTAGCTTTCATAAGTAGGGCTTTGGAAATTGCATGATCTAGTCTAGAATGTCTAATGCATAGTATGCATATGAAGCAAAACATGTCAAAGTGAAAATAATATTGTTTGTGCCACCTGCTAACTGGAGGATCCCAAAAGAACACCCAGGCAGAGACACACAAGTGGGAACACAGGCACCATTAGGCTCAGTCCATCATGATGGGGCAGTGGGCCTGTTGTTTCCACCAATTTATCAAAGGCCCACACACGTATAGTTTACCATCATGCTACGATCTCCCCCGCACTTTTTATGATCTCTGAGCCTTGATCTCTCTCCCAAGACAGGGAGCTCAAGCATGTTTGTGAGAGTACCTCCAAGTCTCTCCAAACACCTATGTTACCTCTCCACAGAAATTCTACTTCTCAAAACAGACAGAGGATAAACAGCAATAGGCATAATATATGGTGTTTTCCACACTGTTATTTTCCAGACCTTGGCATTCCCAGATGCAAGGTCACTTGAGCAAATCTACCATCCTCCTTGACATTCTTCTGCTTTTAACCCTTTCCTCCCAAAAGTAGCATTGTTATTATGGCCATTAGCATTGTTATAATGATCCTATGTTGGTGCAAAGGTTGACTAAGAAAAAAGCAAGTGTCATAGGTTTCCTTGTTTTAAAGAAAAAAAACCTACTTTGAATTTTTTCCCTTCACCACTGTGAAGGAAAGGTGTTGAGCAAAGGAGGAGGGAAGGTATGGACAGAGTGAAGCCACATACACACAAAGGACTGGTTGAGTAGTGGCACATTCCAGATTAATTGCTCCAGAAAACCGTGGGGGAGGTATGGTTTTGGGGGTTTTTTTTTGTTTTGTTTTGTTTTTTTTCTGGGGAAGACAGTTTAGCTTTTGCCCAGATCTCAGGAGCAGGTGTGTGGGAGCAAACTGCAAATTTTTGCCTCCAACTCCCTCGTATCCTGTTTTGCCAATGGCTTAGTGCCCCTCAGAGCTGCCAAGGACCGAGGAAGTTCTGTTTCATTTCTCCAGTGAGAGAGTTCCTGCAGAACCGCACCCCATCTCTGCTGTCACGGAGACATCTTGTCATTTTCCCTTTCTTCCTGGGTCTCCCTGCTCTTTGCTGGATGGACTGACATCCCTGTCCCTTGTTAGCTGCCACTTTCGTGGCTTAGGGGTGGGGGCCTATCTCGGGGTCTTGAACGACCTGGCAAGCCTGAGATCTTCAATGTGCCATGTGGGGTTTGTCTGCAGTGCGTGCCCCCTGCAGACCAATGGAGAGCAACTGCAGCCCTCACTCCTCCAGAGATCCAACAGCGTACCCTGCTAGTCGTGGTTAGAATTGCACCAAAAGGTGAAAAGTACTTAACTGTTTTGGTGGGAATTTGGGTGCAGGATTTTTTGTTTGGTTTTTTGTTTGTTTTTCTTTTGTTGTGTTACCTCTACACATATATTCTTTCTTAAAAGGGCTGTTATTTTTTTGTTTCTCCACATTTCCTTGACTGAAGTGTGAGAAACAGTCTCTAAATATTCCCCAATTTGTGAGAAACAGAGTCTCAGGATATAATCAGTTTTCAAATTGGAATTTATTATATGATAAAAGCAAACAACATGCTGGGCAACAGAAAGATTCTGCGCACCTGATAGAGTATTCGACTAACATTTATTCTAGCTACTTCGTTGTCTCAGTTCCCCTCCCTGCTGAGTCCATGCCTTCATGTGCCACATTCATGGGTCCACACATTCTGCCAGAAAACCTGATCCAGCACAGACTTCCCACAGGGTCACAACCTCCTTTGGGCATCCACCTGCTCTGGTGTGGGCTCCTACATGGGCTACAGGCGGATATCTGCTCCACCATGGACCTCCATGTGCTTCAGTGGGACAGCCTGCCTCACCATGGTCTACACCATGGGTTGCAGGGGAATCTTTGCTCTGGTGCCTGAAGTACCTCCTCCCCCTCCTTCTTCACTGACCTTGGTGTCTGCAGAGTTCTTTCTCATATTTCTCACTCCTGCAATTGGAAAATTGGGTGAAATTGCTTCCTCTTCTTAAATATGTTATCACAGAGGTGTTACTACTGCCACTGATTGGCTCGGCCTTGGCCAGCAGTGGGTCTGTCTTGGAGCCATCTGGCGTTGCCTCTTTCGGACATATGGGGGAAACTTCTATCAGCATGTCACAAAAACTGAAGCCGAATTTTTGCCCCAAAAAAAGCACAGAGAGACTGCTTTAGAGATAAAATTTGTTTCTTTAAAGCAGGAGGTATTTTAATGCAACGCGTTGGAGAGTTCCCAGGTCGTCCTGGACAAAGAACTCTGTCGTGTATAATCAACACAGTTCTTTTATACAGTTTTAGAGTATAAGATTACATCACAAACATGCATATTCATTAAATTGCAGCATCTACTTGTAATATTCATATATAGGCAGAGTCTTCAATTTGGGGAGGTTTAGAGGTGGGAGTTCCTGTAGTCTTCATCATGGGCAGTGGTCGTTTGCTCTTCTTCCTCATTATAAACTTTTGAACTTTCCTCAGATCTTTCCCTAATTTGGATAGTTGGCAACTGTAGTAGGGTCAGGTTGACTTTTGGCTCGTTCTAAGATTCGCTGATGTTGTTATCTTTTTGCTTTATGCTTTAAATGTTCTATCTTGTCAAAATGTTCTATTCCTCAGTCAATTTATTACTTCTGTGGTTTCCTAATGCTAGGGTTTTGGAACTACTTCCACAATTTTGTGTTTGAGTTAACCTTTTGTTTTTCAAAGACTGCCTCAAAGACTGCCTCAATTGAGTGGCTTCATTCCCCCCTTTTCTTATAACTTACGAATTCTTTTGTCAAGTTGTAATTCCAGGAGGTGTTGGTACGACTGTACCATTTCCTAAATCATTTGGGTCTTTGTCACTAAGGATTTCAGTTTGCGCCATAGGTATATGTTTGTGAGAGTTAGTAAAAGCATAGTTATGGTTAGTATTGGGTGCACCAGGTAATAGAATACCTGTGTTGCTGTTGGGGAATACCTTGTAAAGATATGCTGGCCTACTTTTTCTACTTTGGTTACTTGCCTTTCTTTATTTGTTCTGCAAGGGAATGCTTCAGGCCACCCAGAAAATATATCAGTTAATATTAGTAGATATCGAAACCCCCCTTTTCTTGGGAGTTCAGAGAAATCAATCTGCTATACTTCACCTGGGAATTTACCTCGATGTATGGCTCCTTGATGTACCTTGGTTCCAGTATTTGGGTTATTCTTCAGGCATCGTTCGTATTGTGATGTAACATATTTTCCTGTGGTAAAGAGTTTTGGTCCTGCTATTCGGGTTTGTAAATATTGATAAAGTGGGTCTAAGCCCCAATGGGCCTTTTCATGTTTTTTCTTAACAAATTGCCACATCAATTTTCCTGGTATTATTAGTTTACCTGTTTCTAATTGACTCCATCCATTATCTAATAATTTGCCCTTGTTCTTTTTAATTCATTTTTGATCTGATACCTGATAATTTGGTTGAAAATTTGTATCTAATTCTCCTGGTCTTAGAGCTGTTATATTTATTTCTTTGGTTCTTGCAGCAGCTAATTTAGCTTCTGCATCTGCTTTTCTATTCCCTACCTTCGGAACTGTGTTGCCTTTCAGGTGTCCCCTACAATGCATTATTTGCCACTTGTTCTGGGAGTTGGACCACTTCTAACAATCTTAGGATTTCTTCTGCATGTTTGACTGTTTTCCCTTGGGCAGTTAGTAGTCCCCTTTCTTTCTAGATTGCTCCATGAGCATGTACTACAGAAGAAGGCATATTTAGAATCAGTCCAGATGTTAATTCGCATGCCTTCTGCTAATTCCAGGGCTCGGGTAAGAGTTATTAATTCTGCCTTCTGGGCTGAAGTCTCTGCAGGTAAGGGATTTGATTCGATTACCTCCTCTGTTGTGGTTAATGCATAGCCTGCCATTCTTACTCCTTGTTTCACAAAGCTGCTGCCATCCAAGAACTAGTTGTCCGCATCTTCAAATGGCTCCTCCTTGAGATCAGGGTGGCTGGAATAAATCACTTGGATTGTTTCCAGGCAATTGTGTTCGATGGGTTCCGCCGGGATTCTTCCTTCTAGAAATGAGACTGGGTTCACAATATTAGTCATCTGAATGGTTATATCATCTGATTCAGCTAGGATGGCTTGATATTTTAGGAATCTTGAAGGTGATAACCAATGGTTACCCTTTTGTTCCAGCACTGCTGAGACAGTATGAGACACCAACACAGTTATTTTCTGGCCTAATGTAAGCTTTCTGGCTTCTTCTATGTTTATGATTACTGCGGCCACTGCTTTTAGACAACTAGGCCAGCCTTTGCTTACTTCATCCAACTGTTTGGAGAAATAAGCTACAGTTCTCTTGTGTGGTCCCAACTGCTGTGCCAACACTCTTAGAACCATCCCTTGCCGCTCGTGAGAGAATAGCCAAAACGGCTTGGTTACATCTGGAAGGTCCAAAGCTAGGGCTCTCATGAGTTCTTGTTTTAGTCTCTTAAAAGCTCCCTCTGCCTCGGGAGTCCAGACTAGGGTACTCGTAGTTTCTTTCAGTAAATCGTACAGTGGTTTGGCAAGTACCCCGTATTGATAAATCCATAACCGGCACCAACCTGTCATTCCTAGAAAGGCACGTAGATCTCTCACTGTCTCTGGTCTGGGCATTTGGCAGATGGCTTCTTTTCTCGCTGTTCCTAGGGATCGTTGTCCTCTGGAGATTTCATATGCCAGGTATATTACCTTTTCCTGTACCAATTGTGCCTTCTGTAGAGAGACTCAATATCCACTTAAACCCAAGAAGTTTAGCAGGGAAATAGTCCATTTAATGCACTCTTCTTCCGTCTCAGTTGCTATTAATAAATCATCCACATATTGTAGAAGGGTACCATTTCCCTGTGGCTTTTCCCATTGTTCTAATTCTTTGGCCAATTGGTTTCTGAAAATTGTGGGACTATTTTTGTAACCTTGAGGCAACACAGTCCAAGCTAATTGAGTCTTTCTCCCTGTTTTAGCAGATTCTCACTCAAAAGCAAAAATTTTCTGGCTTGCTAGAGCTAAGGCTAGGCAAGAGAATGCATCTTTTAAGTCTAATACTGTGAACCATTTTAAAGTTTCCCTCAGTTTGGTCAGAAGAGTATATGGATTTGCTACTACTGGATGTAAGGTCTTTGTAATTTCATTTACTGCCCTTAAGTCCTGGACTAATCTGTATGTCCCATTTGTTTGTTTTTTTTTTTAAACAGGTAGAATTGGTGTATTGAAATCTGATTCACACTTTGCCAATAGTCCTAGTTCTAAAAATTCCTCTATTATTGGTTCAATTCTCTTTCTGTCTTCTAACCTCAGTGGGTATTGTTTCTTTACTACCGGTTTTGTTCCTGGTAGCAATTCAATAGTAATAGGAGTTGCCTGCTTTGACCTCCCAGGTACATCAGTGGCCCACACCAACGGATATATTTCGCTCATGATGCGTTCAATGTTATGACTTTCAGGTTTTGGTTCTATGCAGCTGATTGTCAAACTTAAAGCTGCTATTAATTGTTCATCATTTACTTGAAATTCAAGTTTATCCTTATTGAATTTTATTACAGCCCCTAGGTTTTCCAATAAATCTCTACCTAGTAAAGGCTTTGGAGAGTTTGGTAGATACAAAAATTGATGGATTCCCATTTGTTTTCCAATTTTGTACTTAATGGGTTTTAGGAAGTAGGTTTTTTCTGGTTGACCCATTGCTCCCACAACCTGTACAAATTCATTATTTCTGGGTACTAGCTCTTGGTTTAAAACCGAAAATGTTGCTCCCGTATCAATTAGAAAGTCTAGTTCTTTTTCACCTTTCCCTAGCTCCATTTTAACCAGTGGGTCTGCTAGGGAACAACTCACCGGTCCCCCTCATTCACTGTTCTGATGTGCAATGGTAGTACTTGTAGGTCCTTCTCTTAGTTGAGGACATTCTCGTTTCCAGTGTCCTATCTGCAAGCAAATGGAACATTGATTTGATCCTATCCTGGGTGGATGGGGCTGAAATCCCCCTCTCCCTCTCCTTCTTGCTGGGTAGCCCCTACCTTTGCCTCTGGCATTTGGTTCTGGGAACTTTGCATTCTGGTTTGCTACTGCTACTACCCGAGCAAGTGATCTTATCTTTTTTTTTTTCTTTT
>NW_020956286.1:268783-282197 GCF_003031625.1 Empidonax traillii | reverse complement strand
TTTTTTGATGTCTGAGGTGCATTGTCCCATCATTAGTCCTAATAACTGTTGTTTTGCTTCCTCTGATGCTGGGTCTAGGGGTGTGTACTGTCTCATAGCTGCCCTAAGTCTATCCAAAAATTCTGAAGGGGTTTCATCTTTTCTCTGTCTGACTTCATATAGCGTTGCCCAATTGATGGTCTTAGGTATTGCATTTCGCAGACCCATTGTTATTAGCTTCCTATATTGCACCAGCCGCCCATATTGAACTGGATTATTCGGATCCCACTCTGGGTTTTGATTGGGAAATATTATATCTACTCTTTCAGGTAACAATGCAGCATGCTCCCTTCTTGTCCTCAATACGAGTTCCTTCTCTGTTTCTGTTAATTCTGACAACATTACCTCTATGTCTTCCTAATCAATATTTTGGTTCTTTGACAATAATTCAAACCTCCTAACTACTCCCTCTGGATTCTTTCTGAAGTTTCTTGCTCTCACTTTCCAAACCATCTGCCAAGTCATCCTCTACTAACCTCCTGGCATGGTTTACGCAGTCCAGCCTCCTCTCCTTCCATATTTGGATGAGATGCTGACCATTCTCAACCTGCCCTGAGACACTACTTTCTTCGTCTTCTTCTCCCTGCATATTTCTCTTATCTTCTATCTGAATGACTATATTTAACTTCTGTGAGTTGTTTGCTTTTTCTCCCGGGTTTATTACATCGTTACTTTCTTCACTGTACTTTAATTCGGGGAAACCACTCTCCTTTCTGGTGCTCCCTGATCTCGGCGGGCTACTTTCATTTTCATAATTCCCAGTTTTTGGCGTACTGCTTTCTATTTCGCGGATGCCTGACCGTCGTGAGTTGTTTATATCTCTCGGTGTACTACAATCTCTACTCTGGTTACCTTCTAGTTTGGACGGGCTTTTCTTTTCCTCACGACCCTCTAGCTCTAGTCGTGACGGGCTGCTTTCTTTCCTATTAATCTCCGACCTGAGTGGACTGCTTTCTTCTCTGTAACTTCCTAAGTCTTGCGGGCTATTTAGTTTCTGTGAGCCACTCTCCCTTCCGCAACTTTCTGATTCTGATGGGCCACTTTTCATCCTTATCTAATTTATACAAAGACCACCATTGTGTACAATATTTTAAGAGTGTTTTCTTACTTATGTTTTCCCCTGGAATCCCCCTTAAGTCTTTCCAATGCTTCAGGACATACCCTAAGGGGGTTTTCATGTTTATATCTTTACTTTGTTGGCCTCCCATTATTATTCTCTATTTCTAACCAGGTTTTTCTTTGTGTTAATATTTCATGCACACAATTCTCAATCTCTTCGTCCGTCTCTGGCCTGACTTCTTGCGAAGGACAAGAACCGCAGATTAGGACTCCCTCTCGCTTCGTAGCAATGCTACATCTCAGTCACTCTCAATCACACTTGCATATCTCAGATAAGACGTTACAAAATTTTGTGCATTATCATTCCCCGTATAAAATTGTAAAACATATTATGATCATCATCATCATGGCTAGGCTTCACAAACGAAGATTTGAGAAAACATATTATGAAATGCACCTTTGTAAAACCTTTTACAAACAGTACACAGAACTTTTTCTCTATACCTTTAAATTTCAAACAATATGTTAGTAAGAAATTCCTCGCATTCCAAAAACTCTTTCTCAAGAGTAATCTTTGGAAACGTTTCCGGACTTTGGTTGGAAACGTTCCCGAACCTTGGAAACAATCCTAGATTAGTTAGAAAATGTATTTTAGCCAGAAAACTTTCCACTTTTCCCTTTACCTCTTAAAACACGACTTTAAACATGTTATGAATACACAAAACAAAACCAGTCACACAGTAGAATTTTAACCTGCCTTTTTCTACACCTGGGCCTCTAACCCAGCTTTGGCGGGACTCACCCGCTTTCCTCTATACCTGGGCCTCTAACCCAGCTTTGGCGGGACTCTAACCCGCTCTCCTCTATACCTGGGCCTCTATCCCAGTAGGGATTAATGCCAGGGCGTCCCCTTGGCTTTCCCTGGGCGGTGACGTCTCACTCCTGTTTCTTAATAGAGCGCTCTCAATTTTAAAAACATATTAAATAAAATACCTCTTAATTTGAAGCAGGAGATCTTGACCACCATTGCATGTAGGTCCGAGGGGTCTGGGAGTCTCTTTACCGACAAAAGATCCGTCGGGAGGGCCCAGAGAGTCCCTGGTCCCCCTGGCCACAGCCCCAGGAGACAGAGAGGATGTCCTGCCGCGGTCGCCAATTGAAGCCGAATTTTTGCCCCAAAAAAGCACAGAGAGACTGCTTTAGAGATAAAATTTGTTTCTTTAAAGCAGGAGGCATTTCAATGCAACGCGTTGGAGAGTTCCCAGGTCGTCCTGGACAAAGAACTCTGTCGTGTATAATCAACACAGTTCTTTTATACAGTTTTAGAGTATAAGATTACATCACAAACATGCATATTTATTAAATTGCAACATCTACTTGTAATATTCATATATAGGCAGAGTCTTCAATTTGGGGAGGTTTAGAGGTGGGAGTTCCTGTAGTCTTCATCATGGGCAGTGGTCGTTTGCTCTTCTTCCTCATTATAAACTTTTGAACTTTCCTCAGATCTTTCCCTAATTTGGATAGTTGGCAACTGTAGTAGGGTCAGGTTGACTTTTGGCTCGTTCTAAGATTCGCTGATGTTGTTATCTTTTTGCTTTATGCTTTAAATGTTCTATCTTGTCAAAATGTTCTATTCCTCAGTCAATTTATTACTTCTGTGGTTTCCTAATGCTAGGGTTTTGGAACTACTTCCACAATTTTGTGTTTGAGTTAACCTTTTGTTTTTCAAAGACTGCCTCAAAGACTGCCTCAATTGAGTGGCTTCATTACCATCCCTATAGCCCCCTGCTACCAAAAACGTGCCATTCAAACCCAATACAATAGTCAAGAAAGGTCACCGTAGGCCAAAGAAAAAATTGTCTCCTTACTAGATTCTGTACCATGAGTAAGCGGTTTCCTGTCATGTTTCTTCCCTGCCCACTCTACTGAGTGAATTAAATAAATAAATAAATGTGTGGGAGGAGTGAGAAAAACAGAAAACAGAAGATGCAATTTTAAATCTATCCATGATATTATTGCCTATATTAATATACAAATTATTAGAAAATGATACTGTACTATTATTATATAGAAGTTCCAACTTAAAAAATTGAAACCCCAAAATCTGTCACAGAGGAGATCATCACTTGAACAGATTTATTTACAAATATTACTAAATTATGAACCTCAGATGAAAGTATGATTTTTGAGCTTGCTAACTCCAGAGTAGAACTAAGTTTTCTCAATACTTTGTATGGTGCACTTTGGTGACTTTAGTGTGCAACATGGAATGTTTTGTTTGTTGCTCATTTTCTTGACCTGTTCATTTTGAACAGAGTAATTTTGTTTATTTATTCTTTATGATTTCTGTACAAAGACAAATGCAAAATTCATGTTTTTATTAAAGTTTTACAATTGCTACAGAAATTTGAAACTGTGTCAACTTTAGGCTGACCACAAAACCAACACATAAATCATCAAAAAAGTAGAATTTGTCTGTAATGTAATGTAATTGAAAATTATTTGAGTAATTTGTCCAATTTTATGAGGTCAGAATTTAAATTTTTCACGTGAGTATCAACAGTTGAAAAACTATTCCATTTTTAAATTCACTATTTCATAAATCAATTAAAGCTTTTTTTTCCAATTATATTTTTAACAGCATAATGTGTCTTGTTGTACAATTTTATTTTTTCCAAGATAGTAGTCTTTTCCTGACAGTATGGTTACTATATAATTAAGTAATAGTTGAGACACTTTTTCCTATAATTGAGAAAGAAATATAATCTTTTCAATTTATTCAGAACAAGGTACTTGCCCCACCCGCACCTGGCACCAGCACTGCATATCAGTGCTTCTTTCTGCCTTGGCTGCTGTCTCCTATCTGCTCCCCTTGCCACCTGACAGGGCACCGACACATCCCGGACAGAGCTAGAGCTACTCCCCCACCACTGGGAAGGCCCACCATTGCCACCTTCTGACTGGGACTGTAACTGCACCAAAGAAAAACTGACGTTTATGTTTCCTGAACAGGGTGATTTTTCTGGGTGATATATTTGTCTCTGTTATTGTGTGTTTGTTGTTTTATTTTGGTTTTGTTTCCTGATTTTTAGTAAAAATTGTTACTTTGTTTCTACTTTCTTATTAGTGAGTCTCAATTTATTTTTTTTTTAAATTTACCTTAATTATAGGAAGGTAGGACTCTCTACAGTAAGCTAGCATTATGTATTTAAAGTTGTGTCCTTTTGACTAAAGACACCTCTTCACATTCTTGACATTTCTAGTAGAGCCTGTATGATCTAAGACAGCGTTGGAAGATTTGGAAATTCTAAGGTTGGCTTAGAACTATGCATGATTTACTTCAGAGCCTTGTGTCACTGTGTTCGTTAGTTAAAAATCCCCATTAACCCTTCCCTTTCACATAAAACTATCCTGAAACTCATCGAAACTCTGAACATACAATGGTTTACTAGGTTATATATTTTACAGAAATTTACAAATAAAAAGATTTTTGGAAAAATTCTTCTCTATTTAAAAAGTAAATAAATACTGTGAGAAACAAAGTCTTGAGTTGTGGTAGGTTTTTGAATAAGAGTTTATTATATGGAAAAAGCAACAGTATGCTGGGTGTCAGGAGGAGTCTGGCTCCAAAGCCAGCACACCTTTGATACAGCGTGTCTGGCATTTATTTTAGCTATCTCACACATATTCATTACATTATATACATATACATTTTACAATACTATGTTAGGCATTTAACAATTGTTTCTTTTCACAGCTAAAGCTAAGTTGTTATCTCTACATGGTGATAGCTTCCCCTATAATTCATGCATTCTTGGACAGAAAGACACCTAAAAGATTACTAACCTAACAAAATTCTATCATAATTCATTTTTAGGAGAGCAGAGGAGGTTTATAACCTAATGACCTACAATGGTCTGTTTTATTTCTTTATGGGGGTGCAATTAAATTTTACAATCCATTTGTTTTATTCTTTATGGGACTGTAATAACCCATTTGTTTCTTTTACTGATTCAAATCATAACTGTATTTATTACAATCCCTCCCCTTTTTTATTAACTTATTGATTCATGTCTTCTGCTCTAATTTTTACAATACTAATTTTGCACGTTCTTCATTTTGAGTGGCTGGGTCCCGGGTGATTAACAACACTTTGGCTCTTTTTGCAGCTTCTGGATCTATTGGCATAGCAGAATCCTGCATTCCCTGTACCACAGAGACTATCAATTTTATAAAATAAGGAATTAAGCATGGCAAAAATATAATACTTGCTAGAACACATCTTTGTCTCTGCTATTGTATACAACAATAGAGTCAAAAGTTTCAGAATGTCTTTAGTCCCCATTTGCTGGTCTACCCTTTAATTTTATTTTCAACTTCTCTGCTGTCTGCATCATCTACACAGGTGTTGGGACTTTCTTGACTCTGGTGTAATGTATTCAAGGAAGTTGCTCTTTGATTGTAGTGTGAGTAGTCAGCAACACTTGATATGGACCTCTCCACCTTGGCTCCAGGGGTTCGTCTGTAAAAGATCTTACATACACGTAATCTCCAGGTACAATATTATGAATTGGCCCATCGGGGCCATGAGCGCATGTCCCAAGGACTAGCTTTTCAACATTTTTAACTTGCTTCTGCAAATGTACAATATAATTTGTTAATGTTTCTGTTCTCACTTTACTTGACACTCCTTCCTGTACTATATAGGGCCTTCCGAAAAGTATTTCAAAAGGTCTCAGACCCTTTCTGTGTAGGGGTTAACAGTGGGTTTGTTGGTTCCCTGGAAGAGGAGATTGACGGGAAACTTTTGAGTGTGGCCTTGAAGATAAGTTTGACACACAGGCTAATTGGGGAGCGAGGACAGACTGTGAGTCTGTAGATTTGGTATGTGAGAACCACAGCCTTGTCCTTGGGCATCTCCAGGTGTCTCACGATTGCTGCCAAGTGTATCAGTAATGATGAGTGGCCAATTAGGATGTTGTTGCTTGCTGGCTACTTGCTTGCTGCCTGCTTGCTGCTTTTTGAAAATGATATAAAAGGAGCTGGGATTTTAATAAAGGAGGAGACCTTTTCTTATGTTGCCCTGAATCAGCCTTCTTGTGTGTTTTTTATTGGACTGTCATGACTTAACAGCGACATTTCTGCTTCTGGGTTTTGTTTTTACTCGTAGAAGTGTTAAGGGCAGTGACTTAGGCCATGATAATCTCATTTCTTGTCTCAATTTTATGATCTGGGTTTTGATAAAGTGGTTCATCTTTTCTACTTGCCCACTAGCTTGAGATTTATAGGGAGTGTGCGGTTGCTAATCTATTCTCAGAAGTCGACTTACTCTTTGGATCATCTCAGCCATAAAATGTGATCCTATATCTGAGGACATGGTTGCTGGGACACCAAATTTGGGGATTACTTCTTGTAACAGTGCCTTTACCACTTCTCTGGCTTGATTAGTTTGGCAAGGATACACCTCAGGCCAATCTGAAAAAGTGTCATTGAGAATGAGCAAATATTTATACCCCCCTTTTCTGGGCAGTTCTGAAAAATCAATTTGCCATTGTTGTCTCAGATAATTACCTTTCCCTATTTGCCTTTGTTGAATTTTGCTATGGGTTCCCGGGTTATTCTGCAGGGAAATTTCACACTGTTGGGTCACCTGCCTCACAGTGGTATAGAGATTTCATGCTATTATATTTTGGTTTAGATATTTGTACAGATCTTCTGCTCCCCAATATGTTCTTGTGTTTTGCTATGATAAGGGCCCATAAAATGGAAGAGGGTATTATTAACTTACCCTCTGGTGTCTTGACCCATTTGTTTTCTTTTATTTCTCCTAAATTCTGGATTAACCTTTGGTCTTCTTTAGAGTATCTAAGCTCTATATTAGACTGCTGAATTTGAATCTTACTGTCAGGGATCAAAGATTGTATTTTGCTTTCTTCTGCTTTGGTTGCCCTTTTTGCCTCTTGATCAGCCATGGCGTTTCTTCTTTTATGGTCAATAATGCCCTTTTGGTGAGCTTTGCAATCCATAATAGCAATTTTTTGACAACTGAACTGCTTGTAATAATTCGAGGATTTCATCTGCATATTTTATTGAGTTTCCTTGGCTAGATAATAGTCCTCTTTTCTTTCTAAATTGCCCCATGAGCATGAACGACTCCGAATGCTTATTTTGAGTCCATCCAGATATTTATCCTCCTTCTTTTTGCGAGTTGCAGTGCTCTAGTTAATGCTATAATTTCTGCTTTTTGAGTTGAGGTGTTGACAGGGACGGCTCTTGCCTCTATTACCTCATTTACAGTGGTTACTGCATATCCAGCCTTACATACTCCTTTCCAGACGAAACTGCTTCCATCTGTGAACCAGGAGTCCTCAGCATCCTTCAGGGGTTCCTCTTTCAAGTCCGGTCGGCTTGAGTACACTACCTCTATTGTCTCTAGGCAGTCGTGTGTAACTGTATCTCCGGTGGTCCCCTGGAGAAAAGAAGCTGGATTGACAATATTAGTGGCAACTATCTCTATATCATCCTGTTCAATGAGTATGGCCTGGTATTTCAGAAAGTGTTGAAGTGATAGCCAATGACTTCCTTTTACTTCTAATATTGATAATACTGTATGAGAGACCATGACTGTAATTTTCTGGTCCAGTGTGAACTTCCGTGCTTCTTGTATGTTGGTTATCACAGCTGTTACTGCCCTTAGGCAGATGGGCCATCCCTGACTTACTTCGTCTAATTGTTTGGAAAAATAGGCTACCGGCCTTCGGTATGGTCCCACATCTTGAGCCAAAATTTTAAGGGCAACTCTTTGGTTTTCATGGGAAAATAGTAAAAAGGGTTTGGTAACATTTGGTAACCCAAGGACTGGAGCCCTCATCAGTCCTTGTTTTAGCTCACAAAAACTTTGTCAGCTTCCTCACCCCAAGTGAGTATTTTTAAGCCTTTAATGAGTTCATACAGGAGCTTTACCAGAAGTCCATAGTTGTAGATCCATAAGTGACACCATCCGGTTATTCTGAGAAAGGTTCGGAGTTCTTTGATTGTCTGTGGCCAGGGAGTTTGGCAGATAGCTTCCTTCCTCGCTGTTCCTAGGGTTCATTGTCCTGCAGTGATTTCATAACCGAGGTAGGAGATCTGCTGCATGGCTACTTCAGCTTTCTGTTGTTGCCTAAAAGGCTGTGGAGGAAAAAAAGACTCCAGGCCAAATTAGGTAGGAGGTAAGAGGGATACAAAGGCTTTAATGAGCCCCCCAGGCTTCCAGGAATATCGCGCTCCCGAATACAGGTGTTTACAGTTTTTATAATGATTTTCACCCAATCCTCATCCGACCACCGCCCAGGTTCTGCCCTCCGACACGCCTCTCAGGAATTGAGTCTGGGGGCGTTTTGGGACCCCCTCTTCTTCATCTTCCTCTTCCTCAGAGCACATACTGTTCTTGGAGGTCTTCCTGAGCTCTAGGCCTGAAGGTTGTTGCGTCTATGGCTATATCTTCTTGTGCAGATTTTAGGGTGTTCTTTACAATTCTACCTTGAAAATGAGACTAAACAGGTTAATGGAATTTAGGGGAATTCATATGGAAATGGGTAACAGGATTTGCTATGTGTATTTACTGTGTTAAAGGGTAAGGGATAATGTGCTGCTACTTTAAAATCTACATTTACTATATAACTACTTCTAAAATCTACAAAATTAAAAAATCAAAACTCCAAGGTATCACTGTGAAGAAACTCGGTATCCAATTAATTTGAGAAAGTTTGGTATGTCAACAGTTCATTCAATACATATTCCTTTGGATTCAGTTGTAATTAAGAGATCATCTACATATTGCAGTAATACCCCTTTTCTTGGTGGTTGTTCCCATTGTTCTAAGTCCTTAGCAAGCTGGTTTCTGAATAGAGTGGGACTGTTCTTAAAACTTTGTGGGAGAATTGTTCAGGCAAGTTGAACTTTCCTTCCCATGCAAGGATTTTCCCATTCAAAGGCGAATAGTGATTGACTTTCAGGGTTTAAGGGCAGGCAGAAGAAAGCATCCTTTAGATCCAGGATGGTAAATCATTCTAGCTCTGGTGTACATTTGGTCAGCAGTGTATACGGGTTTGCTACTATAGGGTGCAAGTCTTCAGTTATCTTATTATTTGCTCTAAGATTTTGCACTATCTTATACTTCTCATCAGGTTTCTTTTACTGGCAAGATGGGAGTATCATATTTTGATTCACATTCTTTTAATAAGTTTTACTTTGATTGGCAATGCTATTTTTGCTCTCCATGGGGTTTCTGAAGCTTATACTCCAGGGAATACTTGATTCACTTCCTTTTCAGGTATACTGCCTGAATTTTGTGTCTCTATTAGGACAAGACTTAAAATTTTAAATAATTGTCTCTTTTATCTTGAATTTTATTTTACCTTGTTTAAATTTAATCTCAACTCCCAATACTTCCAGTAAATCTCTTCCTAGTAAAGAGGCTGGCAAGTTTGGCATGTATAAGAATTTCTGGATTCCAAATTGTTTTGTTTTAAAACTTGAGTCTTTTCTGTTTGGTCTGTGACTCCCCTTACCGATACAAAACTTACATCAGTGGGTAATAAAGCCTGGTTTAATACAGAAAATGTTGCTCCTCTATCTATTAAAATACTGTTAAAACTACTGGGACAGAACATTTACAAATATAACAGAAGATAACAAAAACAAATACAATAGTCATGGTACTGTCTAGTGTTCTGAAGCCGAATTTTTGCCCCCCAAAAAAGCACAGCAGGTTGCTTTAGAGACAAAATTTGTTTCTTTAAAGCAGGAGGTATTTTAATGCAACGCGTTGGAGAGTCCCCAGGTCGCCCTGGACAAAGAACTCTGTCGAATACATTTAGCACAGTTCTTTTATACAGTTCCAGAGTATAAGATTACATCACAAACATGCATATTTATTAAATTGCAACATCTACTTGTAATATTCATATATAGGCGGAGTCTTTAATTTGGGGAGGTTTAGAGGTGGGAGTTCCTGTAATCTTCATCATGGGCAGTGGTCATTCATCATCATCTTCAGCCTAAACTTTTGAACTGTCCTGAAATCTTTCCCTAATTTGGGCAGTTGGCAAATATGATAGGGTCAGGATGACTTTTTGGCTCATTCATGACTTGTCTTAATATTTCCTGATATTGTTATCTCTTTGCTTTAGTTCCATCTTGTCAGCATGTTCTGTTTCTCAGAGAATTTATTATTTGTGGTTTCCTGACATTAAGGTTTTGGAGCTATTTCCACAATTTTGTGTTTAACCTTTTGTTTCTCAAAGACTGCCTCAGAGACTGCTTCATTTGAGGGGTTTCAGTTCTGACAGTATTGTTCAAATTGCAGTCCAATTTTTGTATATGCACCACCTTTGGAGATCATAGACTGATTTTACCAAAGTTCTCAACCATGACAGGAACTTTTCTTTATTTGTCTTTTTGTTTACTTACTCCTGACTTATTTCAGGAATTTTTATTACAGTCCAAAACTTGCAGTTGTTAAGGCATTCGTTCACTTTTGCACAAAAATTGTTTCTATCCATAGCACTTTTGATCTGAGTTCTGGTGGCACAGTTCCCAGGAAATAGACTTTCTGCAAACAGTCAACTTCTGATACGTTGTTAGTTCACACTGAGAGCAAAACAGTGGCTCCCCTTCTGATTTTTGCCACAACCCCTCCCTCCCAAGTTTGATCAGGACAGAGAGGGTAGGAATATTCACAGGCTATGAGCTTGAAACAGACTTAGAATAGACAGAGGCCAATATAGCTAGCTCTTCTTTCCCCCCCTTTTCGTGTTTGCCAGTCCAAGGGGTGAGGGGCCACAACAGTGGTCTGTCAGGAGGGAGTGGGGCGAGCAAGTTGCCCTCGTGAACAGAAGCAACCATTTTTACTGCTTGCTGCAAAGGTGGCAACTCCCTCCCCCTGCCCCCCTGAGGGTCAGCTTAGCCCGTAAATACTACTCCATTTACCTGGGCTGTCACATTGCCTCTTTTTGTTTTAAAAGCATGGTTTTCAATATAGAACACATATCAAAATTATATCCATGTACATACAGCATTTAACACATAACAATGGCTCTGTTGCACTCTTTCCAAAAATCAAGTTGCTCACAGCAAAACCACACAACACTTTCTCATGCCACACTGACAAACACAACCACAGATCCACCAGAGTAGGGCCTCTAATACGACCCAGATTTCTGACACAGGCACAAACCAATCAATCAATTTGAAACTCTAACCTCCTTCCCTCTCTTCTCATCAATTTCAACACTGTTCTTAACTTTCTTCTTTAAATTTGACTATAAATGTGTGTGAGGGCATCCAATTGCACACATACACCTAGGACTTGGTGTTTGTTGGTTTACAGCACAAAACACAACACAGAAATAATTTCCTTTTTCTTAAGTTACCAAAATTAAAGACGTTTTTGTCCTGCTGCTGCAGATACCACTGCTTCAGTTTCCTCCTGCGCCCGGGGGAGGTGGGGGAGAAGCGACCAGGAACCGCTTTTTTTTGTTTGTTTTGTTTTGTTTTCTTTCAGCCACTACTGGACTTCTGCTGTTCCCCCCCACCACCTTGCAGCTCCCGAACGGTGGTCCGGCCCTGGTACGATCTTTTGCTGCTGAATTTAGACTTGTTTTACAAGAGGCATTGGAAATTCCTCTCCCTCTGCTCCAATCACTTTCATTGTATCTTTGCTGGCTTTACAACTTTGGGGAACTCTGGTTATACACGTTTGATCAGCTTCAGTATCTACTAGGAATTCATATTCTTTGTCCTGGGGTCTTAGTTTTATCGAGGTCTTCTTACGATGTTTCATTCCCAGGGAATAGAGCCCCTGACACCCCTAATCTCGTTTAGCTTCTTCAAAGTTTTACATCTCTCTGTCTTTTCAGACAATTCCTTTTCAGATGGCCTTTTCCCTCACAATAAAAACATTTTACCACCTGGACCCTTGGAACAATTTGCTGGGGTCTGTTCACATATACCTTTTGGGCTTCTCTCAGTAAGTCTTTGATCCCCCTGTTCTACCATCTATCTAATTTTTTTAATTTCTTTCTAATATCACTCCATGCATGATTTACAAACTTTCAAGAGTATTTGACCAGCCAGGGTATTAGGATCAATGCCTGAATATTGCTGTAGATTTTTCCTCAGCCTTTCTAACTGTGCACTAGGGGTCTCATTCTTTTCTTGCTGATTCTCAAATGCTTTTATGACATTTTGTCCACAGGGGACAGCTTCCTTAATTCTCTGGATCAATAAAGTAATCAACCACGTGCTGTCGATCCAGGGCTGAGTTATGGTCCCAATTGGGAGGGGCAATGGATTGCATTTCCCTCATAACTCATCCTCAGCAAAACACTTGTGTCTCATTTAAACTGAGACAGTGAGCCAGAGCGGATCTTTGGGAACTACCAGATCACCATGGTAACGATTGCCAAGGCCATTGCAGTGACTGTGCAGGAGACGGTGAGTGCAAGCAAACCTGTCACCCCAGAAAGTGGTGCCTGCCATCCAAGCAGGGCAACCACTCTCCTTGCTTGTCCGTTGCAGCATAGGGACCCTCCACCTCCTGTTCTTCTTCCATTGGCAGGTCACCAAATTCACCACTAAACCAAATGAACTGGGTATCCTGGCTAACCAGCTCACCAATGACTACAGGCAACTGGTGCTAGAGGAGAAGTCAACTGCACTCACCACTGAGAATGAGGAGGTGTGAGCATGGGGTGTGCCATGGGGCAGAAAAGGGTCTGCTGGGGCATGAGAGCAGAGGACAGGGGCACTTGAACCTCTTATCAGAGCTGGGGGCAGGCAACATTCAGACTCCCCCTTGCAACACAGTGTAAAAATCTTCCTCCTGAGTTGGGATAATTGGGAGAGGAGCTGGGTATGGGTGGCTGGTGTTTCCCAGAGGATATTACAGATGCAGGCTTAGTTCCCTGATGGCTCTCTCATGCACATGTTCCCTTCCAGATCAGTTCCCACATCAAGTGCTGGATGCAGGAGCTGGGTCATGGCTGTGCTGCCCTGGTCACTAAGGTTGGAGCCCTGCAGTGCAGCCCCAGCAATGCTGTGAGGATAGAATACCCTTTTTTTCCCAAAAGATTTTGTTACACGGAGACAGAGCTTTTGCTTAGGAAGACTTTCTGCCTAAAAGGTAACTCTTTCTCAAAGGCAGTTTCAATGCTTCCCCCTCCCCTCCCCCACATAGCAAGTTCTCAGCCTCTCTCTCTGATATGTGATAGGAGAGAGATAATGCTTACAGGAATGCTACAGAGCTTCTGCAGCCCGGGGAGAGTCGAGG
>NW_020956286.1:258162-268528 GCF_003031625.1 Empidonax traillii | reverse complement strand
GCTTTTGCTTAGGAAGACTTTCTGCCTAAAAGGTAACTCTTTCTCAAAGGCAGTTTCAATGCTTCCCCCTCCCCTCCCCCACATAGCAAGTTCTCAGCCTCTCTCTCTGATATGTGATAGGAGAGAGATAATGCTTACAGGAATGCTACAGAGCTTCTGCAGCCCGGGGAGAGTCGAGGGGGCCAGTGATGATAAAGCCTGAGAACGAACAGGAGGTTTGCCTTTTCCCTCTGAGACCCCATACTGCCTGACAGGGCTGAGAAGTTTGTAAGTTTTAATGTCTTTGCCTGTGAAATAAACCCTTTTGAACCCTTTCCACTGCCTTGGCATTCTGGGGGAAGATACCTGTGTATGTTTTACCTTACAGATGCCTACACCAAGAAGGAGTTGATGAGAGTGTACACAAGGTTTCTGAGGTGAACAGCCCAGAGATAGGTACAAATGGCACCAGCTGAGGTCAAGGACAAAGGGGTGGCATAGCACCTGCCAGTGCCAGGCTGATCTGTCTTCCATGAGTGTGATAGAAGGGTTAACTTTGTTCATAAAATCTTATGTGTATGAGGGAATAAGGAACTTTTGTTATAATTCAACAAGGTAAGTTTCATAGACATCCTGTTAATCAAGCAAGTGTCAGTAAAATTAAATACAGACATCTTGCTAAACAAACAAGTGTCAGTATCAGTGGAATTTACAACTGATAAGAACTACGGCTTTCATCCCTGACAAATCCCAGATGACCACCTAGCAACAGACCATGAACTCACAGCCACAACGGGACTTGAAAATGTATAAAAAGAGACATTTGCTGCATTTATGTGTGTGTCTTGGGCAAAGCAGTGACTTCCCAAACCACCCAGCGCTGTTTTGCTTTATTATCGCTAGCTTAATAAATATATCAATGTTTAATTGGAATTGAGTTGTCTAAATTCTTATACCAATTTATAACAATGAGCATGTGCAATAGAGTACTTCAGGACTACACTTCCCAGAATGCCCTTTTGGCACTCTTCTTGAAACCAGAAACGCCACATCTCCCCTTTCTTTATTATTACAAGTTAGAGAACATTACAATTTTTAAACCTTTTTCTTAACATAACAATCCTCATTTAACACAGTAACTTTACCAACTGTTTTACCTTTGTGAATCCAAGGTTTACAACAAGTAGGTTTATTTAGGACTTTTCATTTGAGGTTTTGGGGGTAACTTGAGAGGAACATCAACCTTTATTTCTCTAAGGGTTTGTATGTAATTGGATAGAACAACAGCTTTATTACTCTGAGGGTTTGTGTATAGCTAGGTAGAGCATTAACTTTTATTTTTTCTGAGGGTCTGTATGTAACTGGGAGAAACCCAACTTTATTTCAAGGGAAAAGTTTTTAGGGGAAAAGTATTGTGTTTTCAACTGTCCCCTGATATGTCAATGTGGCTGAGGTAGTGTTGTTATGGAAGTGTAATTTATTCAAGTCATATGAAGAATAAAGTGGTTTTAAGTCCACACACATACATATGTCCATAGGCACTGCGATCAGCGCTTGCGTAAGGGCTCTCGGCACGGATCAGCATGCTCCATATATGCCTCCTCAGGCTGGGACAGTCGACAAAATGGTTGTGGGACCGGAAGACATGGACTTCCTTCCCGCCACGCAGTGGGGACAACATGGCCGCGCAACAGGAAGAGAGGACCTCACTTCCTGCTCTCGGCTTGGGCAAGATAGCGGTGTCCATGCTGTGGCACTGTCGCCACGTGGCTCCAACTCTGCAGTGGCTTGGGAACGCAAAGGCTGTCCCCCCGCAACAACCACGAGATCCAGGCCATGCGTCCGCTCCCCGAAACTCACGCACCTGCGAAAATTCGGCACAGAAAAATAAATTATGGTGTTTCTCTCCTGAGTTCTCGACGTCCCCCCCATTTCTGTGCCTGGTGTCTTGGGGGTTCCTGTGTCTGTTAGGGTTCTTGGGGGAGGGGGGGGAGGGGCAGGTGAGTTAAAGTCTTTCTCCGTGGATGGGTTTGATTTCTTTTGTGAGCTCTTTAAGGTGTCCACATCCTCCATCCTTGCTTTTTCTCGAACTGTATCTCCAAATTTTTCCAAGCAGTCAAACTGAGGATTCTGGTCAGCAGAAATGTGGGGAAAAAATCTCTCCTTTGAATTTAAAGAGACGGCAAAAACTCATGAAACAAAAAAAAAGAATTTATTCAGTGCACTGGGTCTAGTCTCACACCGAATTTCCGGAGAGAAAAGACCCCTTGGGATTAAATTTCATGCATTTTATAGTTTCACAAAATTCCACCCCTTTTCAGATTTTAATGTATTCATTTTTGCCTAAAAAGGTTTCTTTTCTCCCAAAAAGGGCTTTTCTCTCCTTTTGATTGTCTGTGTGAGAAACAGTCTCTAAATATTCCCCAACTTGTGAGAAACAGAGTCTCAGGATATAATCAATTTTCAAATTGGAATTTATTATATGATAAAAGCAAACAACATGCTGGGCAACAGAAAGATTCTGCGCACTTGATAGAGTATTCGACTAACATTTATTCTAGCTACTTCATGCATATTTATTACATGATATACATATACATTTACCATATGTTTATTTTCACAACTAGAGTTAGGTTGTTATCTCTACAACAGTGATAGTTCTCCTATAATTCATACATTCTTAGACTACAAGATGCCTAAAAGATCATATAATTCATTTTAGGAAAGCAGAGATGATTTATAGCTTTATGGTCTGCTTTATTTCTTTATGGGGGTGTAATTAGGTTTTACAATCTTTTTGTTTTATTCCTTTATTGACACGAATTTATGGTTATGTATATGACAACTGTGAGGTGTCTTCTGTCAAAAATGATGGATCTTCCTTTGTTCCTAGCCCAAAGGAAAAACCCCTGTGTTCAAAATTTTCCAAATGGCCCAGAAAGGTTTCAATTTTTATGAACTTTATATTTTCCATATCCCAACCACAAAGGAACCCTGGTACCTCAGTACCTTACAACTTCACAAAATGCCTATAATTTTGTTTGTAATAAAAAAACCCCGTATTTTCATTTCTCATAAAAATCCCAGTACAGTTATTTTTATCCATTTCAATAATTCAATTAATTTATCTTCCCTAATTTCTCCTGAATGTGTCTTTAACATTAAGTTTCAGGCTTCTGCATTTTCTTTTAATTCACATTAATTATTTTTTCCCATATCGACCTCTTACCTGGGACTCAGCTGCAGCTTTTTCTTCTTTTTACTTTAAAACTTTACTCTCAAAGGTAGGACTTCTTCCTACTGTCCCAGACCAATCGTGCACACCTCTACACTGGAGCTCCCGTCGCGGTTCTTTCCACCACCATCCATCAGATGCTTCTTTGACTTGCGGAAACAAACTCCAAAACTCGCAGAGTATTGAAGCAGGTATGTTTATTCACAGTGCCAGGTGCATGGGGGATAATTCCTCCAATCATGCACACCCATTGCCTTTGTTCAGCTCTTTTTATGCAGTATAATGTTACATATACATTAGTTGTATTACATATACATTAGTTGTGTTGCATATGCATTAGTTGTGTCAGCAAATTCCAGAAAAGCGGGAGCGGAAATTGTCGGAGGTGGGCCAACAGAAGCCTACAGAGAATGGAGAAAGATGCAAAAGGGTTGGGAAGAAATCTCAGAGGAAGAAGTTTATCTGGAAGCTCTTTAACAGTAAGAAGTCTTCCTCAGCTTGAACTTTTTATCTCTGCTAAGAACTGCTGAATTGGCACCGTCCAATTAACTCAAAACTGGTATCTTCTCCAGGAGCCTCTCTTTATCAACCTTCAGGGTCCCTTCTCTTAAGCCTCAAAACTCCTTATCGAAACTTCAAGGTTTTCTGTTCCTGCTAAAGTCTTCATTATAAAATAACTATATCCTTTCTGCAAGTTAGCATAAGCAAGCAAGGTCCTATCCTAATTCTATTTAAAAATTAGCTTGTAAGCAACTAAGACTACAATCTTGTATTATTGCTTTATATTTTGATCACCCTTTATAATCTTCAGCACTGGTTCCTGACGTCCAATTTCTCAGAAAGCGTCCTTCAGTGCTAATATAGTCTGGTGCCTAACGCTAATTTTCTCAGGTACCTTTCTCCATGGTGTTTCACCTGCTTGGGCACACTACTGGATCATCCTTGAGAGAATACTTTTCCCTCACGCTTGACAGGAGTCACCTCCAGAGGCTGAGAGTTCCTGTCCTCTTCCCGATCCCGTTGTTAATGTCCACACCCTGGGACAGGGATCCCAGTTGCTTGGCTTCACTACCATCTAGTTTCATATCGTTGACTGCGATATCCCAACATAAGAGAAACCAGGTCACCAGGGGCTCTCCAAAACTGGTCCATGTCCTCCCACATTCCATGCCACTCATGACTATCCACCCTTGGGGCAGATCTCTGTATGACCTTTCTAGAAATTTGTGTCCTGTCTCTGAACATGGTGTAGAATGTACTGTGAAGGCATATTTTTTGCTGACAGGCAGGGTACTCAACAAAAAAACTACCCACTAGTTGTAGTATAATATGAACAGTTTATTAAACAGAAGCAATAACATCAGTTGGATAGATACAGGACAAAAGAAAATTAGTGATGTATCATATCATTAATAGAGAGAGAGAACGGTGATTAAGAAGAAATCCACCACCATTTACCACCTAATGATCAACATCCAGACCACATGTCAGCTGGGAAACCCTGTTACCGTCGATGCCAAGAGTCTTAGGTAACTGGGAGAATTCCTAAGTGGTGGATCCACCTGCAGGTGAGGTTTCAAATTGGCTACAAGAGGGTCCTACTTTTTAAGCTCTTAGAAAGAAATCTGCCTTTATGCCAGCTCTGTAACTTTCTATCCATGTGGACATTCAGTTTCTCATGATCTCCAAGTTGACCATATATAGTGTGTTGGCCAGGCATCCGGTGTGGCCAAATTTGGAGGTCACAGAACAACTGCAAGCATATGTTTCCTACCTTTTTTCCAACATATAGTCATAACGACCACATACTTCATCAAATACACTTTATCAATTACATACTTCAGCATGTGTAGTGGGTTTACCTTGGTTGGACACCAAGTGCCCACCAAACCGCTCTATTTCTCCCCTTCCCAGATGGACAGGGGACAGAGAATAAGATAGAAAACAACTCCTACGTTAAGATAAGGCAGTTTACTAAAGCAAAAGCTTGCACACATGTAACAGGGTGGGTTCGAAAGGATGCCAAGATTGAAAACCAAGACACTGCTGAAAGCTCAACAATAAACCCAATATTTATTACAAAAGTGGCCAAGTAAATGGGAACCCGATGGACAGGAAAGGAGAGGAGGGAAATAAGCCCTCAGTGAAACTCCCACTCACACAGGTGTGTTTTACGAGGTTGTCTTACCGACCCCAGAATAACCAGAATTCCCCATAGGAGAGGCTACATCCTCGGAGGGTCAGCAGGCTCACAAGATAGCAGGCGTCCCCACAAAAGGCAACATTGTCCTTCATGCGAAGTTTGAGAGCGCTGAGCAAGAACCACCTGCATTTTTATCCAATTAGCCTGTGACGTCTACCTGGGCCTGTGTGGTCAGCACCGCCCAGCTAGAGGCCTTTAGTCCCTCCCCTTGTTATGTAAGTGTACCCCTTCAGGGCATGCATGAATACTTTGGAATTCCCCTATCGCATGTGCTGTTTCACTCAAGAGGTCTTATCTATTTGGGTCTGGGGGCTTTACTTCATCTTCTCCTCTTCAGTTTCTCCTTCAAATGTGCTCTACAGACAATGAGCCAATCACAGAACACCAATTAAAACAGTTTATACAAGAAACTGTCTGTCCAAGGACCAGGCTCCAGTTTATCAGTGAACTTGACAGGCAAGGAACAAAACTTTCACAGGTGGGTCAGCCAAACACAGACCAAAAAAATCAACATTCCCCAATACAACACAAGTGAAGCAGAAAATAACAAGGTTTATTCTCTACTTTTCATTAGTAAGTGATGGTCTGACACTTTATGGGAAGCAGGGCTTCAGCAACGCGTAATGGTTTCTCAGCAGGCAAACATTGGAAACAATGAATGCCCCTTCGCCTTCCTATTCCTTGCCTTACCTTTTATATCTGAGCTGATATCATATGGTATGGAATATCCCTTTGGTCAGTTTGGGTCAGCTGACCTGCTTGTGTCCCCTCCCAGGATCTTACCCTTGACTGAGGAAGGAATGTTACAGTGCTGATGCTGTGCTCAGCAGTAGCCAAAACACTGGTGTGTTACCAACACCCTTCTAGGTACCAATGCAAAGCACAGCACTGAGAGGGCTGCTATAGGGAAATGAACTCCATCTCAGTCAGACCCAATACAGCATGTTTCTCATAGTCATGACCAGGAGTCAATTCTCAGTTAAGTTCTCATCCATTACACTACAGTACACCCTGACATTCCCCCTTTCCCTGGGTACATCTCTGGCATTGTGATATGGGTCTTGGGGATCCCCCTGAAACCTGGTCGGTGGGAGGGATGAGGGTGTTAATCTGGGATATGTATATTTGTTTGGGTTTTGATGATACCTGGACCTGTAAGATTACCAGCTCCAAAATGTAAGGCAGCCTAACTACTTAAAAAAAAAAAACCTCTAAGGTTTGTACAAGGAGTGTAATTGCACTGCAGTATCGATGGGCAATAGACAATCTGAAACTGAATTTGCCATGTCATTTTGGGAGCTCAGTCTAATAAGTATCAAAAATGGTTTTATAAAATTGTCTAATGCTTGATATGGTGTTATTAAATAAGCAAGGAATATATGAAATGCTGTAACTTACCAAAGAAGAATGCTGTATTAAGAGCCATGAGCAAAAGTGAAGGAAATCACTGACCAGTCTACCCCAAAAGAATTTTTACTGAAAAGACTGATTTAATGAACTCTCCTCCCACATCCTGGTGTACATCTTGCCTGCAATTTTGAAACTCATGGGGTGGGAAATGATAACTGGCATAGAGTAGAGTTTCTGTGGTAACTGAACTCCTGTTTTTCCTTATTGAAATAGCAACTGCCCACTACATGATTTCTCGTCCCCTTTCCTTTTTCTCATCTCCTCTTTCTCTCTCTGTCTGCTAGGTTAAAAACCCACCACTGCCACTACAGAAGAAGAAAGTCCAATTAGATCTGTTCCTAGTGGTTGTTCTGATACATGGGGTGGTGTGAGACACTGGATTATTATATTATTATTGACTTGGACCAACTCAAGTGTGTGTTTGTGGGGGAAGGGATATAGGTCAAATTTCACGGAGGTGAGGTAATGCCCTATCCAATACCTCAGCCCCTGCAAACCTCTTGGGGTCACCCTGGAGCAGCTGTCAGTCAAAGGCAGCCTGGGAGCATGCCCACACCACGCTCCCTGGAACCCCTAATCCAGCCTGAGATTGGTTAACACAGTGGGAGCACCATTCCTCACCCTACCCTGGAGCTCCAGAGTGGCTAGTGGTCTAGAAGTGCTGCCTGGAAGGGGTGGCCACAGGGAGGCCAAAACAATAAAAGCAGCAACATGTGCTCTCCATGCTGTTTGAACCCTATCACCCGGCCATGTGGAAGCTGGACTTGCTCAGGACTCTCCAGTGGTAGCTATGATTTTTCTCTTTTTCTCTCGTTCTTTACTTCTTCTTCCCTTAATCTCCTTTCTTGATATTTTGGGTAACTTGAGACCCAATGGGTTGTACTTCACCAAGTTGTATGGGTTAGCACATGCGAAGTCAATTCTTTGTGGAATGCTTTATTTTGGTTGAATGTTAACCTTCAAACTTTTGCCAAGATCTCTTATTTTTTAAAGTTTACCTGTAAAAATACCCTCTGAGAAAATGTGTGCAGCTTTTTTCCTATGTGCTCTCACTTAAGGTGTTAAAAGAATTGAGGACTCTTCTAATAATTTGGCAGGCAAATTTTTGGAACCTTGTTTTTTTTTGAAGTAAAACCCTTTGGTGAGCTCATAGCTTGAGACTTGGGGTCTTACATCACCCCAGGGCACACAGTATAGAGAGTCCAGCTCAGCCAGCATCAGCCAAATCCCTCTCCACAACATGTAAAGTCCAGGCCAGAGCACCACACAACACCTTCAACTCTCAGCCCCTTCAAGCAAGCTATGAGCAGTCTATGTTCACCCCACCCCACCCAAGTCTCCAGATCTTCAGATCCCAGGCTGGCAGCACCCAGCTTTGCCATCTTTGCCAGGTGAGTGATGGTGGATATGGAGGACTGGGCAGCCTGAATTAGCTTCTCCTGTCTGGTTGTGGCATTCTGCACCAGAATCCTGGTGTCCTTGGCTGTCTTCAAGATGCCCTCCCTAAGGTCAGGGAAGACATAGCCCTCTAAACACACCTCGGGATGTAGAGAGACTGTGGACCCTGTCTTCTGTATGTACGAGTTGGAGGAGAAGCAGAGCCAATGTGACCTGAGATTGCAGCTCTCCTTGGGGCTGGTCCACAATTCAGAAAGATGAGAAACTGCAGGACACAGTCTGCTCTGGTTGAACAGAGCCTGGGTGAAACACTTAGGTATCTGTAGTCAGCAAAGATCTCAAAGTTCTCCAGACTGAGGGTTCCTGCTGTGACAAACATGATGGTAGTGTTGAGGTCAGCAATGATGCCAGAGACAGTGCTGGCGGCTGTGATGCAGGCTTGTGTCCCATGGTTCCCAGTCTGAAGGGCTGCCAGCATGTGAGACACCTGCAGGGTACAAGCAGGGTGACTCGGAGCAGAGCAGGTTCAAGCAACCCCCGCTACACACATCCTCCAGTGCCTCCCCATGACAAAGCTGGTTCACACCAAGGAGGGACATTGGGAATCATGTGATCTGGGCACTCCTTCTTATCTTATATATTTTTACCTTGTACCTGTTGTGTTTGGGGGTCCAGAAGATATTGGACTCTGCTAGTTTCCAAATGAATAAGGTTTGCATGATGGGCATCAGAACATCACAGTTTCTTTAACTGCTCAACTCAATTTCTGTACTTGGGCAAGAACTCATAGGAGAAAGTGTTTCCTGATGGAAAACAATCTTGGAAAAGAAGGACCTACAGGAGACCCTGAGTGTGCTGACACATGCCAGTTGCTATGAACAAGAATTTGTTTTGCTTTTCTAATCTTGTTTACAAGCATTGTTGCTCTACCCTTACCAACTATTTTTTTAGTCATATTTTTTTCTGTTATTCAGAAATGTGCTCTTTAGACTGACTGATGGACAGGATGCTTTCCACCATGCCAGGAAAAGGTACAGAAGAGATTGATCATCCAGCATGAGCTTCAAGCTGTCTAGAGATGCAACAAATGCCACACCCACCACTGCAAGAGTTGATTTGGAGGGTCTTGGGTTGCCACCAGTGTAGATTAGTCTCCCCTGGCAGGACATGATTGGCATGTCAGAAGGCAGCACCTGGATGTCAAACTCACCCATCACAGCACCATCTGTTGCTACAAGTGCCAGGAGAGGGAATCCATCCTCCACCCCATCAACTGAATCAGGACAGGGCAAGAATGGCTGTGATGCCTCTGGATTTTTTTGATGTTTAGTTTTTTGTAGATTTTAGAAATAGCTGTGTAGTAAATGTAGATTTTAATGTAGCTGTATAATTTTTCACTCTTTAGCGCAGTAGTTTACACATACCCAACCCTTTTCCCCATTTCATATTGGACTTTCTAAATTCCTTTAGCTTGTTTAGACTTCTCTCAAGGCAGGTTTTCATTTTGTTTAAGAACATGAAATATATATATATATTTACATATGTTGCAGTTATATACAGTTAAGATGTTATGTACACAGCAAAGGGAATCCAAACACCCCCCAAGGGGAAAGGGAAAGGGGAATGTCGTGGTTTTAGCTAGCTCTCGTAGTCAGGTGAAGAATTTTCTCCCTTCCCCCCTGGTTGTCAAGATAAGCACTTCAGAGTACAAAAGACCTAACTCCATAGCTGATGGTTGGACATTAGTCTCCTAGGAGACAAGTTAGATAAGGACTTGCACTTTATTTTTTTTTCTCTCGTCTCCTGGGCAACAAATTGGGAGGAGTTGGGGGGGGCTACTGTGTGACTGGAGGGAGGTTTGGAGGTGAGGTTGCATGTCAGTTCAGCTCTCTGCCCTCTGCGGTGCCTGCTGCGAGCTGCAGACGCTGACTGTTTTGGTTTTTTTCTGTTGGAGGGGAGTTTGCTGCTGCTCTCTGCTTAGCTGTTGCTGGCTGCAGGCCCTGCTTAAAGCGAATCCTAACCAGCTGAAGTTCGTGAGTTTTCTTCCATTGGGAGAACTTTCTGTTTTATTGCTGTCTTTTTTCTTCCCCCTTCCCCCCCCCCCATTCCTTCTCTCCTTTCCCAGTGTGGGAAGGGGAACC
>NW_020956286.1:252741-256908 GCF_003031625.1 Empidonax traillii | reverse complement strand
CCTCGACTCTCCCCGGGCTGCAGAAGCTCTGTAGCATTCCTGTAAGCATTATCTCTCTCCTATCACATATCAGAGAGAGAGGCTGAGAACTTGCTATGTGGGGGAGGGGAGGGGGAAGCATTGAAACTGCCTTTGAGAAAGAGTTACCTTTTAGGCAGAAAGTCTTCCTAAGCAAAAGCTCTGTCTCCGCGTAACAAAATCTTTTGGGAAAAAAAGGGTATTCTATCCTCACAGCATTGCTGGGGCTGCACTGCAGGGCTCCAACCTTAGTGACCAGGGCAGCACAGCCATGACCCAGCTCCTGCATCCAGCACTTGATGTGGGAACTGATCTGGAAGGGAACATGTGCATGAGAGAGCCATCAGGGAACTAAGCCTGCATCTGTGAGTGCTGGGGTCTTAGCAGTTTTAAAGGATTGTGCTGGGTTCTGAGAAGGCCAGGAGCTGACCGTTAGTCAAACAAGTCTGCAGCTGCAGGAATGCAGAGGTCAGCAGAAAGCAATGTGTGAGAAACGGTGATAACAGAAACTTTTCCTAGGAATGTGTGCTTTAAGACTACCAATCGTTGGACTGTCTGAGGCGCATGGACAGTGTGTGCTGACCAATCATAATAGCATACTGTGCTCCTGATCGCATGTCCAGGACTCAAAAGAATATATATTGAGTAGCCTTCTGATAATAAAACGGATTTGAATCTGCATCTTATAGATGTGTTGTTCTTTCCCGCTCGCTTGAATGCCCGCGGCAGGGGAGACACCCACAGATCAATGCCACCTCCATCACCTGGACCCACTGCTACAGCAAGCAGCTCACAGGGAACAATTCCTCCTACCATGCTGCTGCCACCAGATGATTCTTGAGGTTGGGGGCTGTGGGGTCAGCAAAAAGCAGCAGCTTACTGGAGGACATAGAGATACTCTTCAAGTTGGAGACCACCTGGGCCCAGTCTTACTTATTCTGCAAGGAGTCGAGAAGAGTTACCTGCATCAGGTTTCCAAGCTCCACACCAACTCTGGGTCTTCTCCAGTGGTTTCAAAGCTGAGCTGGTTCCCCCTTCATCCAACTAGTCCACCAACAACTAGGATACAACAGCAACATTCTCTGAACCAATCGAGGTCACTTTCACTCTGCTACTCCAGTTTTGCACAGTTCCATGTAGGGGTTAACAGTGGGTCTGTTAGTGTAGCAGTTGTATTAATATAATAAGTAAGGGGTCCTAAGGACCAGGCAGTGACACCAACACAGTGTGTAAATGCATGCTTTATTCAAAGAGGCAAAGGCTTATATAGTAGTTTCAAATGCTGACACGTCACAACATGTGACCTTATCAGCCAATCCTAGAAAAGCATTTAACTGTACATGTGTGATAGAGTACTTACAAACTACAGCTCCCAGGATGCTTTGCTAGCACCCATCCTGTAACCAGACCCCACATGTTAGCTCCCTGAAAGAGGAGATTGACTTGGCAAACTTTCAAGTGTGGCCTCGAAGATAAGTAAGTCTTACACACAAGCTAATTGGGGAGTGAGGGCGGACTGTGAGTCCGTAGGTTCTTCGTAGGTTCGGCGTATGAGAACCACAGCCTTGGCCTGGGGCATCTCCAGGTGTCTCACGATTGCTGCCAAGTGTATCAATAATGATGAGTGGCCAATTAGGATGTTGTTGCTTGCTGGCTACTTGCTTGCTGCTTTTAGAAAATGATATAAAAAGGAGCTGAGATTAATAAAGCTGAAGCCTTTCTTATGTTGCCCTGAATCAGCCTTCTTGTGTGTTTTTTTGACCGTCACAACATAATGGCAACACTGCCATCTCACCAGCTACATGGGCCATAGCCACCCTAACCACTGCTACCTTCCCAGGCACCCCAAACCTCTCACTGTACTCAGAATCCCCTAACAGGCATTTGCTGATGCCAGAGAATGGCTGGCCATCTCCACTCTTACCTATAGGAACTCATTGAAGTCCTATCCAAATTTGCTGGAGGATGTGGCCAGGTCTTGAGGGGTGCCACGTAACACCTGCACCAGCTTGTTGGCGTACTGGTTGAGCCCCACTGCTGCTTGGTTCAGCTGGCTCTGCGCATCCTGGGAACTCTTGGTGCTGGGAAGAAACTGGAGACAAGGAGAAGAATTAGGAGAGGTGGCTCACCCTCCACAGCCCCTTGCCCAGTGACCTCGTTAGAACAGCTGGGACCAGTTCATCACTGTGTGGGTGTAACCCAAACTGTGTATTCTACACCCTCTATGTCATTTCCCAGAAACTGTTAACAATAGACCATCTGAAGCAACTGCCCATAGCACACCTGACCCCTCAGGCTATAAGCTGGGTGTTAAGAGGCCCGGGATATAGGAGAATGTTCTTGTCCTCACACCCACAGCTCACAATCACCCATTGTGGAACTCTCTGCCCTGGGGAAGGTGCTGGGCATTCCTGCCCGAATCAGTGGGTATATAATCTTGGGGTCTTGGGACTTCTGGTACCACTCATGGGATCCAGAGGAGGGCCAGAACCTCGACCGGACTGCAACCACTGCTGTCAACCAGACTGGAACCACCACTCTCAACCGGACTGTGACCTCTACTCCCGACCAGACTGCGACCATCACTTGCGCCAACAGATTTTTCCTCTCCTTTTACTTTTGGACTCAGGTGGCCCACGTGTGGCTCAGCCTGGGGGCCAATGAATACCATTCTGTTCATGCTCCCAGGTGCCAGGTTATACATCTGGGTTTTTTGTGGGTTAAAACCAATTGTTCATCTGTACAATTGTATTTATTGTATTATTTTTATTAAATTGTAATTCTGACTTATAATCTCTTTTGAGTTGGGTTCATTTCTCCTGCCAGTTTACCTTTAAACCAGCATACCCAGCATCTCACCTCCAGCTTGTGCACAAGCTTCTTCTTAATGGCATTCTGGGCTGTGGTGTTGGTTGCCAAGCTGAGCCCCTCTGCCACCTTGGGCAGCCACTGCTGCTGCTCCTCGCTGTCCAGGTTGGCTGCAGCTCCCTAGAGAAAGCAGAAAACCCATCACACCTTGCAGAAGCCACTGGGACCCTTGTCGTCCTGAAAGCAGTGGCTGTGCTCTGACCTGATACCAGGGAACATCCTCCAGACATCCCATCTGCTCACAGTGCTAGGGATATGCTTGAAGCCTCTACCAGAGAGCTCAGCAGCAGGAGAGCTAACAGCTCCTCTGCTACCACCCACAGCCCCAGGAGGAGCCCCATTCCATTGTACAGGTCCTTTTCTCAGTGCAGGACTCTACTCCAGGAACTGTTCCCCACCCCAGAGACTTCTCATCACCTCCACAGCACTGAACTAATAGCATCAGACAGGGACTGGAGCCAGTCCCCATCCTCCTGCATGCCACAAACCTTTGCAGCCTCCACCATTTTGGCAGTGGTGTCAACCAGGATCTTGGCTGCACTCAGCAGCTTGCTCAAGTTCTCCAGGTTTGTCTCTCCTTCTGTGTCAGCTTTGATGGTGTTGACAAGGTCAGAGCCTCATGCACCATTTCCCCTGGAAGAAAGGAAGGGTGACCTGTTAGCAAGTCCCATGGGCTTCCCAATACCTCCCCACCCATCATGCTCTACCTTGGCTGCCATCAGCTGCCCTCACCTGTGTCAACCATGGAGCTGAATATGTTCTCAGTGACACTGAGGATGATGCCAGTGGCTTGGTTGTAGTGCCCAATGGGCTGCCTGCCCATGACGTGTTGTTTGATGTGCTGCAGAAGGTCATTCAGGGTCTGGGTGATGGCTGTGGCTGCCACCCCCACCTGCTTCACAAGACTGCCTTGGAGGCCTCCATGGAGCCCTCTGCCGACCTGGCCACAAACTTGACAGCCTCAATCAGCTGTTCCTGGCAGACTGGGGAGATGACTGTGGGAGCCACTACCTGGAGGGGAGGAGGAAAAGCTGGGCAGTGAGAATGGTGTGCTCCTTGTAGGAACCGTGCAGGGACAACTGTCCCCAACTTCTGTTCCTCCTGTCCCAGTTTAATTGAGACAAGGGTCTTTTGCTGAGGATGGATTAGGAGAAAAAGACCCAAACCTTCTTCTCTAGCAATTATAGATCCGAAATTAAGAGGCTCCGATTGAAGGAAAACAAATTATGGAAAAGGGAAAAAAATAACAGCCCTTTATTAAAAGGTATGTGTGTATTAACG
>NW_020956286.1:246513-252144 GCF_003031625.1 Empidonax traillii | reverse complement strand
AAAAAAAAAAAAAAAAAAACAACCAAGCAATACCCCTATACCCACCAATAATCCCCTTCAAGAACAAAACCGAAAAAACTGGCAAAAAAGAAAATCAAATAGTTCAATTTTTAGCACTCTTTGGTGCAGTTCCAGCCACAGTCAGCAGGGGGCGCCGTCGGGTCACTGGAGATGCAAAAACTTGTAATGTCTTATATCGTTCACCAGGTGGCGCTGTTGAGTTATCAAAAGTGCAGAACTTGTAATGTTCTATAGTAGTCACCAGGTGGCGCTGTTGGATCACTGGAGGAGTGGAGCTTGCAATGTCCAGCGCTTGTCACCGGGCGGCGCTGTGGGATCCCTGGTCGCCGCCGGGTGACGAGGGAGGAGGGGGGAAGGGGAAAGGGAAACAGAAAGTTCTCCCAATGGAAGAAAAAACTCACGACTCAGTTGGTGAAGGTCTCGCGGTGAAAACCAAGCCTGCAACCAGCCGACAACTGTGCAGAGAGACAGCAGCAAAAACTCCTCTCCCACAGGAAAAGACAAAAGAAGAAACCAGGCAGTCTCTCCTCTCTGCTGCAGCCTCCCCTCCCGCTCCCGAGCTGAGCTCCAACCCCCCAAACCCCACCTCTTTCCATACACACACCCTGGCCTTCTTCCCAATCCCTCCCTCTTCGTTGCCAGGAGATAAATGTCTGGCCATTTAGGTCTCAGGCCAACTCCTTTGTTATCTGATTGCTCCTTAACAGCAGGGGGGGGGGGGGAAGGGAAAAGGAAAAACAAAATTCCTTGCTACAATCAGAACTATGACACTCCAAAGAGGATATTCAGTATTTGAGGGTGGCAAATGCTTGAGGCAGCCCATGCTTCTGGTGCCAGATCCCTAACACCCCACCCGAGGACATGTGGTCCTGGCACACCTACAATCTCACCAGCTAGAGCTATCACCACCTAGGTGATGCTTGCAGCCACACTGAGACAAGGCCACTTACTGTGGGGGAGTCCAGCTGGTTCTGGGCTCTCTGTAAGTTAAAATACTGAAGATGGAACTTGTACACCTGGCAGAGGGTCAGCCACGGACAGTAAGGACTGTAACACAGAATGGGTTTCCTGTCAGCAATCCTGACCTATTGGGTTCGGACATGTGTGGCTATGTCCAATCATGATTTGTTATGTTAGTGGTAAACCAATGCTGTGTGTACATGTGTCACCCAGAACTGTATAAAGGTAGATACACTGTTGCAATAAAGAGAGCTGGTATCCTGAAACCGTGTCCTTATCCTGCCTCGACCTGCGACAACTTACCTTGGTGCAGGTGAGGGAGGTTGAGAGGGTGCACTGGGTGGCAACAGTGATCACCTGCATCTGCAGTGCAGCTTCATTTTCTGAGCCATGTTCTTGGCTATAAGCACCAGCTTAGTGGTGGCACTGGCCACCACCTTCACCAGGTGCATGAGCATGTCCTGGGGGGAGGCCGAGAGGGTCAGCAAGGGAGCAGCAGTGTGCGAACATCCACCCTACCCTGACACAGTTCACTTTTTATCTCTGCCCAGTATCAACTAAAGATGAGGTTTTATTCTTTTTTTTAAGGGTCCTCTTCATCAAACACATACACAAAGGGGAGAGGGAAGGTGGATAGCAGCATGAGAAGTCATGGAATAGCTAGTTCTGGAATGCAATGTTTACATAAAGCATATTTATCACACCTAGCGCAGGGATTTTTCAGGCTACAGGGAGGGTAGCATGCATGGAACTACTTGATATACAGTTATACATCTTTTTCAAACTTATTCACACTGTTCAAACCTCTTTATACTAACTTATAACACTCTGTTACTACTAAATAGAACTCCATATTTTTTCTGTAAGTAAAGCTGACATAAACAAACTTTTTCTCTTAGTTTTAACTTTGGTAGCAGGTAGCACTGTGTGGTGTCCTTCCACAGAAGTTTAGCAGCTTCTTCTCTCATTTTCACAGAGTGTCCAAGGTCATTTGCTAGATTCCAGAGTTATCTCTGAGGCCTCCTGCTGGGCAGCTGCTCCTTGCTTCTGAGGCCTAATACCTGTTAGGTCCCCAACAGAAGTGGAAGCACCAGCAGCAGGGGGCAGGGGGCTTTCATCCACCCCAGCTCAGCACGAAACACCTGGAACATCTGGCAACATCTCAAGCCCATCACTTCTGTGTGCAACAGCCAGTGGTGAGGTTGCAACCTGGCTTTGAGCTACAACCTGCACAGTGGCACCTTCTTGCATCGGGATGCTTCCATGATCACCACCCAGAGCAGCTGTTCACTGTCTGGTCTCTGGGCAACAACCTGCACCAAGTCCCTGACTGTACCACAGTGACAACGTGCTATGAGCCACTGTCAGCACTGCCCAGTTTCACGTCCTGTGACAGGATCTGGCCAAACAGGCACAAGTGGGCACAAGCTGACCTTAGTCACAGCTACACTGTGGGCAGTATCCAGTGCTGTACCATGGCACTGTCCGCCCATGGGCTCACCCCACCAAGAGGCAAGAGAGAGATGTTGCCCACACTGGTCACCTGTACTGCAGGAATGGCAGCTCTTTTCTATCTCTTTAGTGACAGGTGTCATAGTTCTGATTTTAGCAAGGAATTTTTTTCTTTCCTTTCCCCCCTGTGTGTGTGCTCTGTGGATGTTATGACATAGCAAATTCAGCACCTGTTATTTTCCTTCGGGATATGTTCTCATGGATATATTACTGCTCTAACCTACACTGTCTCCTTTGGGGTTTTAAGGATAATGGCACCCATCCCTATGGAGAAACACAGGGTGGTATATTTGCCCAACCCTTCATACATTTTCCCTTTGGTTCCAATGCAATGACCTCTGAGAAATTTAAACTCTCTTTAAATGTAAGAGACGTTTTACTTTTTGGGTTTCTCGTGCAAGCTTGTGCCACAGTGTCATATCTAATATTCGCAGTTAGGACCAGGATTTACCAGGAACGGGCACAGAAGCCAGCCCCAGGGGTGGAAAACCTCTAATGGCATGGGCCATGGGAGGACTTGGGTAAATTTCTAGAAAGTGGTTCAGTTCCTACAAAGTGGAAGTTCACTCTCGAACAACTCCTAAACCCTACAAAGATAATAACAGCTGTGAGGGAGAGAGGTCATGATAAACCCATAGAGAGGCAGTTGGTAGATGCATGTGGGGCTTTAGCCCCCCAGCTAGAGGGGGTAGACAGACCTCACGAACCGAGCTGTGGTATTTCCTATCTGGACATGGAAAAGACATGAGACAGTGGGACAGGAAGCCTACCCATGTCTTGGCAGCCCGAGTACAAGAGTTAAAGGACCAGAGAAAAACAAATTCCGTGAAAGTGAGTGCAGTGCCGGTATCCCGTGGGCAGGGATCTGACCCGCTAGAAGGCACCTCCCGCCGGTATTTGCAGACGGAAAACTGTGACTAGCAGGACAGAGACCAGTATTAGAGGGGCCTTGCCTCTAGCCAGGTAGAGGCACGGGACAACCGTGTCTATTGGATGGTGTGAATCCGGTGGCCTGGCACGTCAGACCCACAAGAATATAAGGCTTTGGTTGACACTGGCGCTCAATGCACGTTAATGCCCTCAGGACACGTGGGACCAGAGGCTATTTCCATGTCTGGGGTGACAGGAGGGTCGCAGCAGTTGACCGTGTTGGAAGCTGAAGTGAGTTTGACCGGGAAGGAGTGGCAGAAACACCCTTTTGTGACTGGTCCAGATGCCCCATGTATCCTGGGCATTGACTACCTTAGGAATGGGTATTTCAAAGACCCCAAGGGACATAGGTGGGCTTTCGGGATAGCTGCTGTAGAGACAGAAGCGGCTAAGCAGTTGAATTCATTACCTGGCCTCTCGGAGAACCCTTCTGCAGTGGGACTGTTGAAGGTTGAGGAACAGCGAGTGCCAATTGTCACTACAAGAGTGCACCGTCGACAGTACCGAACGAACTGAGACTCTGTGATCCCCATCCATAAGATGATCCGTGAGCTGGAGAGCCAAGGAGTGATCAGCAGGATCCACTCCCCCTTCAACAGCCCCATCTGCCCTGTGCGCAAATCTGACGGAGAATGGAGATTGACTGTGGACAATCGTGGCCTGAATGAAGACACCCCGCCACTGAGTGCCGCTGTTCCAGACGTGTTGGAGCTCCAGTACGAGCTGGAGTCTAAGGCAGCGAAGTGGTACGCCACAATTGACATCGCAAATGCGTTCTTCTCCATTCCCTTGGCAGCAGAGTGCAGGCTGCAGTTTGCTTTCACGTGGAGAGGCGTGCAGTACACGTGGAACCGACTGCCCCAAGGGTGGAAGCACAGTCCCACCATCCGCCACGTATTGATCCAGGCTACGCTAGAGAAAGGTGAAGCTCCAGAACACCTGCAGTACATTGATGACATCATTGTATGGGGGGACACAGCAGAAGAGGTCTCTGAGAAAGGAAAGAAGATCATACAGATTGTCCTGGAGTCAAGGAACCTGCCCGAGAGATCCAGTTCCTGGGAGTAAAGTGGCAAGATGGACGTCATCAGATCCCAACTGAAGTCATCAATAAAATCACAGCAATGGCCCCTCCAACTAGCAAGAAGGAAACCCAAGCTTTCCTGGGTGCCATAGGTTTTTGGAGAATGCATATCCCCGAGTACAGTCAGATCATAAGCCCTCTCTATCTGGTAACCCGCAAGAAGAATGACTTCCAGTGGGGTCCTGAACAACAGCAAGCATTTGAACAGATTAAACAGGAGATTGCCCATGCTGTAGCCCTTGGACCAGTCAGGAAAGGACCAGATGTGAAGAATGTGCTCTACTCTGCATCTGGGGATAAGGGCCTCTCCTGGAGCCTCTGGCAGAAGGTGCATGGCGAGACCCGAGGTCGCCCACTTGGATTCTGGAACCGAAGCTACAAAGGGTCAGAAGCCAATTACACTCCAACAGAAAAGGAAATCCTAGCAGCTTATGAGGGAGTACAAGTTGCCTCAGAGGTGATTGGCACAGAAGAACAGCTCCTCCTGGCACCTCGGCTACCGGTATTGAGTTGGATGTTCAAAGGGAAGACGCCCTCTACGCATCATGCCACTGATGCCACCTGGAGCAAATGGATCGCCCTGATCACGCAGCGCGCCCGCATTGGAAACCCAAACCGCCCATGATGCCGCTGGCCATCAAGGCAGAGATGCCACCTACAGATGGGCACGAGACCGAGGGGTGGATCTAACCATGGATGTTCTTTCTCAGGTTATCCATGACTGTGAGACATGCGCTGCCATTAAACAGGCTAAGAGACTGAAACCCCTGTGGTATGGTGGACGATGGAATAAATACAAGTATGGGGAGGCTTGACAGGTTGATTATATCACACTGCCACAGACTCGTCAAGGTAAGCGCTATGTGCTCACCATGGTGGAAGCCACCACTGGATGACTGGAGACGCATCCAGTGCCCCACGCCACTGCCAGAAATACCATCCTGGGCCTCGAAAAACAGGTCCTGTGGCGGCACGGCACCCCAGAGCGGATTGAGTCAGATAATGGGACACACTTCAAGAATAGTTTAGTTACCACCTGGGCGAAAGAGCATGGCATTGAATGGGTCTATCACATACCATACCATGCAGCAGCTGCCGGGAAAGTTGAAAGGTGCAATGGACTG
>NW_020956286.1:231922-245537 GCF_003031625.1 Empidonax traillii | reverse complement strand
GTGGATGAGCCATCAGGTAAAACAAAAGAACTGGCCTGGTCCACTAAATGGCCGAGACATTAGTCTCCTAGCAACGAAGGGGGAGGAATTGGGAAAGGCTAGGGTGTGTGGGTGGAAGGAGGTGGGGTTTGGGGGGTTGGAGCTCAGCTCTGGAGCCAGAGGGGGGCCTGCTGCAAGCTGGAGACACTACCTGTTTTTTTCTTTGTCTTTTCCTGTCGGAGGGGAGTTTTTACTGCTGCTCTCTGCTTAACTGTTGCTGGCTGCAGGCCCGGCTCACCGCGAAATCCTCACCAGCTGAAGATCGTGAGTTTTCTTCCATTGGGAGAACTTTCTGTTTTATTGCTGTTTTTGTTTCCCTCCCCCTTCCCCCCCCCCTCCCCCCACCACCTGGCGGCAACCAAGGATCTCACAGCGCTGCCTGGTGATGGGCACTGGACATTACAAGTCCTGTTTCTCCAGTGATTCAACAGTGCCACCTGGTGACTACTATAGGACACTACAAGTTCTGCACCTTCAGTAACCCAACAGTACCACCTGGTGAATGGTACAGGACATTACAAATTTTGCATCTCCAGTGACCCGACGGCACCCCCTGCTGACTGTGGCTGGAACTGTACCAAAGGGTGCTAAAAATTGAACTGTTTAATTTTCATTTTGCCAGTTTATCGGTTTTGTTCTTGAAGGGGATTATTGGTGGGTATAGGAGCATTGCTTGGTTGTTTTACTTGGTTTTTTTTCGTGTTCCTATTAATACACACATACCTTTTAATAAAAGGCTGTTATTTTTTTCCCTTTTCCATAATTTGTTTTCCTTCAATCGGAGCCTCTTAATTTCGGATTTATAAGTGCTTAGGAAAAGAAGTTTGGGTCTTTTCCTCCTAATCCGTCCTCAGCAAAAGATCCTTGTCTCATTTAAACTGGGACAACAGGCTACATCTCTGTTTTCATTCCCGGGGTTAAAGAGCAACCAGTCTCCTCTCCCCCAGGGATTGCAGGGAAAGCATTGGCCCACCCTAACAGCACACAACAGGCAGCGATCAGCACACGGCAAACTGCTTCCCCACTGGGCACTAGATCCAGACCTACAGTGAGTAGCCCTGCACCTTTTGGCAGTTAAGCTTCTGGCTGTCAAGCAAAAAATGTCACAGCATCCCCTCACCTCCTGCAAGTCAAGACTACTCTTGTTGCAAATCATCACTCTTGCAGACGGAAGAAGAGGCTGGAGAGCACATGCACCCAGCTCTGGAGTGCCCAGACCACAGCATCTGTTGTGGTTTAGGAATGGTATTCTCCAACTGAGTACTTCTGCTAAAACCACAAGTTGTTTCTCCCCCGCTCCCCCCCTCCCTCCCAGTTGGAGGCACAAAAGGCAAAGATCACGGGTTGAGATGAGAACAATTTACTGGAAACAGCAATGAGACAAGAAAAAGAACAGTAACAGCAACAACATTAATAACAAAAGATATAAGAAAAGAAAAGGATTCACATGGAAAATCCGCCAAAATAAACAATACCAGACCATTCTGTCTGCCACCTTTGCTCTACTGGGAGGAACCCTTTCTCCCTAGAAAAGAGAAAGTCTCTTTCCCCCTGCCCTCAACAATGATATGAGGTGGTATAGAATAATATCTGTCCCCTCTCAGCTACTGCAAAAAATTAACCCTGTCCTGGCCTGAACCAGGACAGTGTCTGACAGTGGCAAAGTGGCAACCACCCCACCAGGGGAGCCCAGGGATGGAAGTAGATGTGGTGATTTTCCCCCAGCTGGCCTGGGGGATCCTGGAAGAGTTATTGTCAAGTAGGAACTTTTGCACAAGGCAGAAATCAGCCCAGACCAGGAAGATGTAACAATATGGTTTTCTGGTAAAATATGCTGAGTCATAGTTGACTGACATGTGCAGTTAGTAGAGTTATATAACATTATTAGAGGCCAATGGAAGGTTATTTATGTAATTTGGGGATCAATAAAGAGTTAACACGTGTAGCCTAAAAGTGTATAAAAATAGCAAGCGGCGTGCAATAAAGTGTTCCAGCTTCTGGGTCCACGAGGGTTCATGTCATTACTCCCACCTCGACCCACGACATCTGGTGACCCCGACATGATTAACAGAGGAAGAATGAAGAGAAGCAGCAGTGAAAAGGATCTGAACTTTGCCGCCGCTTGAGCCCTGATCAGCGATTCGCAGAAGGCGAAACGGAGTAGCAGCAAAGTAAACCCGGGGCCTGCGCCGCCTGCTGCAGCGGCTCTTGCCGCTGCTCACCTGCCGAACCAAAGAGGGGAGGCTCCCACCTTGCATCTGCCTTCAGTTTTGCTACGGTGCATCCCGGCTTTTGCAATCGTCTGCTGTAGCCGCCTAGCTTTCTTGCCTGGAGCTGAGGAGACTGAACTCAGACTCTACGCTGCTGTTGCTGCCTGCCTTCTGAAAAACTCCGCCTCTGTTCCCCTTGTTCGGCTTCGTGAGCGTTCGCTGCAGCACCCCCGCCTACGCCGTCACCACTCTCACCAGTCGAGTAGAGGAGCTCAAACTGAGCTATGCCTGCTGTTGCTAGGTAACAACAATTGCTCTTTCGGTTTCCACTTTTTGCAGAGTTAAGCTCCGTAACTAGGCAACAGAGCTGCACTTTCCATTTCCACCCTCCCCAGCTCTCAACTCCGAAACTAAGCAACAGAGTTGCAGCTCTGTTTTTTTTAACCCCTGTGGCTTTGAGTTTTTTGCTGTTATATTGCCCTACTGCTGTTTTTTGTTCTGTTGTTGCCACTACTTAGGTTTTTCTTCGTTAAATTGCCTTACAGTGTAACGTAATTTTGTAAGTCAGTCCTCTAACTTGATCAAGTAAAATAGAGTTTCACGTCCCAAGTGAGGACAGAGCGAGACGACTCAAAAGGAGTCGTTGGGGGTGGGAACTCCGGTGTAGCTTTTGAGAATGACAGGAAAGTCATTCAGGGACCGGCCCAAATATTTTTGAGACACCTGTTTGGAACAGGTGAGCCACCAGAGAATAATGGGTTCCATGTTGTCTAGAGAGGATGAATCTATCATCCAGATGTGTCAGTTACTGATGGAGGAACATGGAATCAAGATAAGTGCCTTGCTCATACAGAAAATGTTAAAGTGGAACAAAGATCAGGGTTTTCAGGCAACATCTGAGGTTGCCTTTAGTGAATCTGTGTGGGATGATTTAGGTCGTCGAGTACTTGAAGCATCCACACACGGAGACAAGAAAGCAGTAGAGTTGCTAACTACATGACGTGTGTTAAGAGAAACACTGCAAGAACATAAAAAATCAGGAGGTTCTGGGACAGTGCTGGTTAATGTCCCTGAAGGAGCTTCTACGGGAACTTCCACAGAAACTCCTAGGGAGACCTCTGGAAATGCTCAGGGGGAAAATTATGGGAACTCTGTAACTCCTGATATCACAAAACCTACCCCTATAAATCCTGCTACTGCCAGTTCTTCTGCTGTGACTCCTTCGGCCCCTCCGCTCGAACTTCGTGAGAGTGAAACTCCCTTAGTCTCACCTCCTCCCCCTTCTAAGGGCGGGGAGGCAAAACTTTCACAAGGAAAAGGGTTTTGTTCTGTTATAGTCAAATGACCAGATATATTTTTAAAATATAGTAGAAATTTATTAAAAGCAAATAAGCAAAACAGTGCGCTGGGAGACCCGGGGAAACTCCTGTTCCACCAACGGTCTGCGTGCCAAAAAATGTGCACTGGTCTTTTATATGTGCCATTATTCCCTCTCCTGTAGGTGGCGCTTAGATGACAGCAGCAGGTCCCGGATGAGGGCAGGAAGACAGCAGACTTCTCCCCCCCCCCCCCCCCCCCCCCCCCCCCCCCCCGTTCCTCTGGACGACTTTTCTCTACCCACATTTTACAGGCACACCTAAACTTACATTCAGAACTTGTTCAACACAAGAAGGTATAGCTTGCCATAGTAATACAACATTGTGGCTTGACACTTGCAATTCAAACTAATCACTAACATTACAAATTTAATTTGATTAGCAAATTATTCACCTTTGCTTTTATTAACTATTACAAGTCCCCCCTTTTTCTATTTATCAATAATTTGCTTATCAAATCTTATTGCAACTTTTCAGAAGATATAGAACTTTAATACCTGGAATTTTATTCACTTAGTAAACAGTAATTTAGTTTTCAGTCTTATTTCAGTGATATAGGTTATTAGCAAGCTTGTTTTTGCAGAGTTAGTTGTCTCCACAATTGTACCCCTCTGCCTCCTTCGTCTACTCCTTTGCAGGGAGCAACAAGGTTATTAGTTTTTAGTGGTACTAAAATTAGTTATTAGTGGTACTCTTTAGGAGTTCTGCTTTTATGCTTACTTAACTTTTTTGTATGCCAATTTTTCTTGCATATTCCTCAGGTTTCAGGTACTAATAATTCTTATCTACAAAATATTTTACAAATTTTTATACTAGTTCTTTGTTCTTCTACAGTTAAGTGATGATTTTTACAGTTCATACAATGAATATGATATAAGGCTGAAGCACAAGACCATTTCTTATTACACTGTATGTATTTACAAATCACCCACCCCACATGTCCCGAAGTGGGATGCCTTATGTAAGGTATACCCCAAAGTTCTTTCAATGGTTTAGGTATTTCAGTTTTTACTTCACAACACAGAGGGAGAAACTGAGGAGATTCCAGCTCTTCCTGTCTGATAGGGTATTCGTTCATTACTTCAGGGTGTCATAGTTACTCTTTGCAGAGTGTCCCCAGGAGGTATTTGGAACCACTGGTATAAGTTAGTTCTTCATTTGAAGATTTCCTGGTTCGGATGTTATAGTCCACTTTGGGGAAGATAATTTTACCGGTCCTTTAATTTTTGATGCATGAATTCAGCTTTTTTTCAGTAGTATGAATTGCTGTATTTGTGGTAAGAAGAACAACAAAGGGCATTCAAAGCCAAATTTGTGGACAGCAGCCTACTGCAATAGTCTTGCTGGCTAGATTTACAGTTAATCTGGCAAAAATATTATGAAAAAGTAGTTGCACAGCTCGAAGTACATGAACTAGCTTTGCCAGAGGATGCTTTGGTAGCTCTGCAGTATTGCAGTGTGAAAGCTGCAAATACTGTACTAATTCCTCAAAACAAACAAATAAAAACAAAAAACCAACCACCACAAATACAGATATGTGACTACTTCCTGAAGCAGGAATGTAAATATTAGCACATGATAAACAATTCTGGAAAGCCAGAGTTCAAACATGTATTAAAACATGGCCCCTTTTGAGAGGTATCACGGTATAAACATATACCACCTCTGAATCATCCCACATCGATGTGCTCAGTTTATGCATTAACAGTTATGCTTATTTATCTTCAGTAAACACACAAGCCGTGGGAGACAAAGGTGAAGCCAAGTTCCTTCCAGGTAGTAGATCAACAGCCAAGGTCAGATCTTCTGCACAGTTGTTTTGTCACAGAAATTACTTCTTTATTCGCCAGCAGTACAAGAGCTGAAAGGTGTAATGTCCTTAATGAGAAAGCACTGAAATGCCTAAGACACAGCAGTTAGCTCCTGCAGACACTATACTGTATTTAGATCACTGACTTGCCACAGGAGCTAAAGCAATTCTGATTGGTTGTCATGTTGCCTGTACTAGATGAGGCTACCTGCAAGAACAGAAACTCTAGCTGATTCCTTTGTTGCCTCCAACTTCATTTTCCTTTGCTGCTTGATAAAATCTCCATTTTAATCTAAGAATATTTTCTATACTCAAACATACCTCAGCAGTACACTGGCTGACAGACATTTATGGTCAAATTCTTGCCCTTATTTACTCCTGTACAAATCCAACACTTCACAGTCTTGAGACAGAAATAATTATAAGGGTGTGTAAAGCTAATATGGAAAACAACAGGGAAAATTACGCATGTGGATTTTATGATGAGAGTCCAAATATACAGAAAAGACTAGACTATATTAAACACATTTATAACTTATTCAGCCAGACCCCAACTCTTTAATTAAGTGGGCTACGTATGGAAAGCCTTAAAAGCCTGCCGTTTGTACTGAAGAGTGTATCTATTTTAGCACCTTTCAGATATAAAAGTTGGCACTGGCTAACTATGGTGGTCATCAGAAGATGACTAGCCATACTGATGCAGTGTTCTCCTTACCAGATGCTTACTAAAGAGCATGTTTATGTCCTGCAAATATATTCAGTAACTAGTTTCTGAAAATTCTGCCCAGAAACCAGAAGAAATGGAAACAATTGCATCAACTTAGTACCCTATATGAAACAGACTGTATTTGCAGGAGAGGAGCACACATACATGCCTCTGGTACCTCAACCAAAACCAGTACAGCAGCATAATACTGCAGCCTCCCTGGGGATGCAATTGTTTGAGTGCTCTGGGGCTGATGTAAGTCTGGAGATTGTTATAAGTTAATATAAGAATTTAGACAACTCAATTCCAATTAACCACTGATAAATTTATTAAGCAAGCGATAATAAAGCAAACAGCGCTGGGTGGCCTGGGGGGCCTTTTTATACATTTCCAAGTCCCGAGTTTTGAATGCGGCTGCGTTGAGGCTTGAGTTCGTGGTTCATTGCTAAGTGGTCATCTGGGATTTGTCAAAGATGAAAGCTGCAGTTCTTATCAGCTGTAAATTTTACCAATACTGATACTTGTTTGTTTAGCAAGATGTTTGCAATTATTTTTACTGACACTTGCTTAATTAACAGGATGTCCATGAAACTTATCTTGTTGATTTATAACAAAAGTTCCTTATTCCCTCATACACATAAGATTTTATGAACAAAGTTAACAATCTATTACAGAGATGAGACTTCCCTCCAGCAAAAACTGATGTTCCACTTCTACTTTGCATTTTCAAGTATCAGAAGTCACTTCCCAACAGGGAAGAGAGAACTGCTGTAAAAGCCCTGGAGCTAGCAGCTGAGATTCATCAGAACTCTGTTAGTGTGATGCTTTGTTACACAGACTGCTGCATATTCAAGCACTGCCGGTTGAGCTCAGGGGTCTTGGGGAGCAGGAATTCGGGGCCCGAGCCTGAGAACCAACAGGCTAGTCCCTGACGAGCACTGGCATCATCTCAGATGAGGATACTGGCCTCAAATCATATCAGCAATTAACTACCAGGCTCTGCTGCCAAGTGCAGATGGATTAGGGAGAGAAAAGAAAATATTCTCTCCTTTGCCTGAACTTCAACTAGCACTGTTCTGACAGAAAGGGGGGGAATTCAACTTCGGGCACTTAAGACAAGAGCTGCTTTTCTCTGCCCTGGGACCTTTCAGGATGACGATTTGTGTCCTCAGCTACTAAAAATTTTCCTTCCACAAGGTCTATTGGAACCCAAACCCACAGGAGCTCAGTTCTGTTTATCTCAGTTCACCTGAATGCCCTTTTTCTAAACACTGAGATCCAGTTGCTCTTGCAGAGCAGATAATGAGCTGTTAATGACACTTCAGCACCTCCTCCCCAGCAAGGCTTTTTGCAAAGTCAGGGTCCCTGAGACAAAGATTCCTTTCTCCTCAGTTTTTCTGGCTATGACTGCAGCAATTTCCACGCCTGTAGCCTGGCTTCACCGAAAAGCACATCGAGCTTTCCCCTCCAGGACATTGCCCTTGTGCCCACACCCTCACCCAGCAGCCCAACTGCTACAAAAAACCAGGACAAATGGAAAACAAAGCAGTGTTGGGATGCAGAAAACGAGGACTTAGGGTCACTACCTGCGTGACATCTGGTCTAAGGCTTCGATCCCTCCACCCCCAAAAGACAGCACCCTTGTTGGGAAAGGGAGTTGAAGCAGCTTGCCTTGACTATAGACATTGCTGAGAGGATACCAGGGAGCCCAAGGTGCCTTAAGCACTTTGAATTCAGCCCCTCCCTCCAAACTCTCAGTATTTCTTTACTTCCCACTGCTACAAATCACTTCAACCTCAGATTAAGTTCCCATCCAGTTGACGGCCCAGGCAGCCTCTCCAGACTCCTGGGTTTGTGTGGGACTAAGAGCAGGGGAGGTGCAGCTACAGGACACACCTGGCTTAGCCAATATAAATGATTTAATCTTATCTATTTCTTCCCCAGACTTTCATGCAATAATGCATCATCTTTTCCCTTGACTTCCCTCTTCTAGAGGGGCAATCATATCATTATTCTCAAGGGACTATCCGGGGGTATCTCGGGCAATTCTACCTCAGAATTACCCATGGGAGCACCCATCTTCCAGAGTGCTTTTCTCAGTTATTCGCACTCCGGGACTGTTAGAGGTTACTAGCAGTAATTTAAGAAAATTTGAGAAAGCAAATGCAAAATAACAAGTCAATTTATTAGTAAGCGGTAGATGAACAATTACGGCGTGCCGGGGGGACTGCTTAGAACACAACTCGCCCGTCCCCGACTTCTCAACCCTCCTTTTTGAACCCCCTGGGCTCCCGTGTAGACATGCTCAGTACTTAGGTTCTGATTCATCCAGAGTCCGGGGCATGTGCTCTTCGCACATGCTCAGTTGCAAAGTTTTTCCCATACATGTTCCCGGGCAGTGCTTTTCGGTGTCGGTGGGTTGGGGGCTTTTTGTGGGCTGGGGGCTTTGCGAGGAAGATTTCTCCTCTTCCTCTGTGGCCGCTAGATGACCCCAGCTTGGAATATGCGCATTTAAAAGGTATTCTCCTCCCTTCCCAGGCTTATCACATTCCTAAATCACTTTTGACTTCTTGTTTAGGGGGGAGCCTCCATGTCGCCTTGGATGATGTTATCAGGGTACTGTAAATTACAGAGTCAGACTGCCCCCCCTTCCACCATCAACCTTGGGAACAAACGGCAGTTTGTTAACAGCATTCCACAGTTATGTGGGGAATGCATATTTTTACTAAGCTTAAAAAAACCCTTTAAAATGTATATATGTAGCTTTAACAGCCATGAGAGAAATACATATAGAAATCGCACATCCATAGCATGAAGTGTTAGTAAGCTTAACAAAAACAATCTAAAAAATATATAGTTTATCACAGGGACTCCTTCCCAACCGAAAGGAGTTCCACAAAATACTTACCTCTCCCTGGGTAAGTCTTCGCTCGACTTTAAGCCGAGTGGCCCCACCCGACTCCAAGCCGGACAGGGTTCCGCAAAATACTTATCTCTTCCTAGGTAAGTCTTTGTTCAGCCCCTCGCTGAACGGTACCTTCCCCAACCGGACGACACCCACTTACTTCTCCTGAGTAAGTCTTCACTCGACTTCGGCCCCACCCGACTCCAAGCTGGGCGGGTTCCTTAATCGCTCTCTCCCTGAGCAAGTCTTCGTCCGGAGTTCGTGCACAAAAATTACAGGGAACTGCAGTAGTTTATTTGCTTATTTGCCTTCAAAATTTCGGTCGAATATTTGGAATCTATGCTGGGGGAGTCCCTCCTGAGCCATCCAACAGGGACGGGGACGCCCTCTCAGAGGGAGAATCCCACTGCACAGGGATCCAAATCCGAGTCACATCACCAAATTGTTATAGTCAAATGACCAGATATATTTTTAAAATATAGTAGAAATTTATTAAAAGCAAATAAGCAAAACAGCGCGCTGGGAGACCCGGGGAAACTCCTGTTCCACCAACGGTCTGCGTGCCAAAAAACGTGCACTGGTCTTTTATATGTGCCATTATTCCCTCCCCTGTAGGTGGCACTTAGATGACAGCGGCAGGTCCCAGATGAGGGCGGGAAGACAGCAGACTTCTTCCCCCCCCTCCCCCCCGTTCCTCTGGACGACTTTTCCCTACCCACATTTTACAGGCACACCTAAACTTACATTCAGAACTTGTTCAATACAAGAAGATATAGCTTGCCATAGTAATACAACATTGTGGCTTGACACTTGCAATTCAAACTAATCACTAACATTACAAATTTAATTTGATTAGCAAATTATTCACCTTTGCTTTTATTAACTATTACAGTTCAGCAAAAAAGGGAATGTTATGGGAGGATTCGGATGAGATATATGGACCCAGATCCCCTGCGGTCAAGGGTAGACCCTATAAATCTCTGCAAGAATTGGCAAAAACTTCTCCTGTAAAAATTAGCCAGGCCAAGGGTAAGAAGGCTAATAAACAACACCTCCCAGAGCCTTCTGGTCCTCCTATGTATCCTCCTCTACCATCAGAGTCTGATACCCATTCTGATGAAAGTGAGGAGGAGACATCTGAAGAGGACACTCCGGTGCCTGTACAACCAAAAAAAGTACAAAACAGTATTGTTCGTCATAAGCCTTCTCGAAAATGGAGGTTGCCCCTTGCACAAGTTACCATCCAACCCTGTGATCCTGTAACATTCTGGCAAAAGGTTAAGGCTCGGGTGATGGAAGAGGGAAATTGGGAGTTAGCAAAACAAATTGATGCCCCATTAGAGGGCACTTCTCATCAGATAGCCTCCTTACCAAGTGGGGAGGCTGGGGCTTTCCCGGTGGTGAGGGGGGATCCAGTTAGTGGACAGCTCAATGAGCACCGCCCATTTTCATGGAAGGTGATTCAGGAGTTACAGAGAAAAGCAGTTCAGTATGGGTCCAACCCAGCCCCTACCATGTGCATGCTTAGGATATTGGCTATGGAGGAATTAACCCCATATGATATACAAATGATTGCCCAGATCATATTTGCCCCAGTGCAGTTCTCAGTATTTCAGTCAGTCTGGTTTAAAAGGGCTCCAGCACAGGGAATAAGAAATTTGCAATGGCCTCAAGATGACCCCCGATATGGAAATAGTGGTAATGTCCTTACCGGCATGGGACAGTTTTCTAACCCTCAACACTAGGCACAATGTCCTCCTTTAGTATTAGAGCAAATTAAAACTGTGAGCATGGAGGCAATTTTTCGTACTGCTGAGCTATCAGCTCCGAAGCCCAGATATGCCTCTATTAGGCAAGATGCTAAAGAACCATATTTGCCATTTGTTGAGAGACTGCTGACTGCCATAGAGAAGCAGGTTTATGATGCTAATCTGTGTGAGGCCCTAGTGAAACAGTTAGCAAGAGACAATGCCAATGCAGACTGTCAGAAGATCCTTGATGCTTTACCAGATGATCCCTCACTTGACGATATGATTCATGCACGTTCAAAAGTAGGATTAATGGACCACAAGATGGCTGCATCGGCTACTGTTATGGTTGCGGTTAGTACCACGGGCCATAGATGTGCTTCTTGGGTAAAAAGGGCTATCGAAAAACTGAATGCTCCCGGAAATCAAAGAAGAACACACCCACACAGTGAGCAATAACAACTTGCCTTAGATGTGGGAGAATGGGGCATTTTGCTAGGCAATGTCGGTCGACTCATCATGTTGATGGACATGTGCTGTCGGGAAAAGGGAAAACGACCATGAGGCGGTATGCTTTGACTCAAGTACCTGCCCTTATCGACCAGCTTACCCAGCACTTCCAGTGACCACAGAACTATGCGACCGGTTATCAGGAGGGACAAAGGGAGCAACTGGGATGGATGTATCCACTGCCTTCACAGTAACCATTTCCACTATGGGGGTTCGTAAAGTCCCTCTGGACACTTGGGGGTCTATTGGGAGGGGTTTAAGTGCCTTGATAATTGGTAGGTCAAGTGCTACCATTCAGGGGAACTTGTACATGTAGGAGTTATTGATGCCAACTATACTGGGCAGATATGTGCCATGGTATCACCACCTACCCTTCTGGACGCTTGGGGGCCTATTGGGAGGGGATTAGGTGCCTTGATAATTGGTCGGTCAAGTGCTACCATTCAGGGGATCATGGTGCATGTCAGAGTTATTGATGCCGATTATACTGGGCAGATAATGTGCCATGGTATCAACACCCACGCCCCCTCTTTGTATTGAAAAGGGAACGTGCATTGCTCAACTTATACCCTTTATGAGCTGTGTTCCTAGGACAAAAGGCGTCACCTAAGGCACAGTAGGATTTGGATCCACTGGAGTTCCTCAAGTCCACTGGACAACGACTGTAAAAGACCGTCGGCCTCAAATGACCTGCGTACTGAGTATGGCACATGCGTCTCCCACTACAACAAAGGTATCTGGGTTGTTGGACACTGGTGCGGACGTTACAGTCATTTCGCTAAAGGACTGGCCTACTTCTTGGCCTTTGGTCCCTGCCTCTCAGGCTGTTATAGGTCTGGGAGGTACTTCCACTGGGTCCCTTGTGGCTAAACCAGTGCTAATCACCAACCCGGAGGGCCAAGCTGCCACACTTCGACCCTATGTAATTGCAGCACCTTTGAACTTGTGGGGATGGGACTGCCTTTCTCAGTGGGGGATCCGTATCACTACGGATTTTCCCTAGGGGTCACTGTGATGCAGGGTGTGAAGCAATCCACAGTCACTTTAAAATGGTTATCAGAAAAGACTATGTGGGTTGAACAGTGACCCCTTAACAAAGAGAAACTTACCGCCCTGCACATTTTAGTTCAAGAACAGTTGCAAGCAGGTCATATAGAGCCGTCGCACAGTCCATGGAACACTCCTGTGTTTGTTATAAAGAAGAAATCAGGAAAATGGAGGTTCCTGCAGGATTTACGTCGAGTCAATGAGGTGATGGCTACCATGACAGCATTGCAGCCAGGGTTACCCTCGGCGACAATGATTCCCATGAATTGGTCTGTCGTCATCATTGATTTGAAAGACTGCTTCTTTACCATTCCTCTACATGCGGGCGATAAGGAAAAGTTTGCATTTGCTGTTCCTTCGGTAAACCATGCTGAGCCTTCCAAACGGTATCACTGGAAGTTTTTGCCACAGGGCATGAAAAATTCACCCACCATCTGTCAATGGTTTGTTGCCCAGGCCTTGAACCCTGTTAGAGAAAACTATCCAGAATGCTGCGGGCTTTCACGTGAGCGGCAAAGAACGACACATCGATAAGATGCAAATTCGAATCCGTTTTATTATCAGAAGGCTACAAAATATATAATCTTTTGAGTTCTGGACATGCGATCACGAGCACAGCATGCCACCATGATTGGTCAGCACACATTGTTCACATTCCCTCAAAATCCTGACACCCTTGTCCATGGGCTAAAAGCAAAAAATCAATTGCTGCTCTATTTTGCAAAACTGCATGTCTTAAGCTATTTAGAAACACATGCATAACCCCTTTTTGTAATTGTGCTAGGAAAATCGCCTGGGTCGTCCTTTGCAGGGCCCTTTGCAAACACGACACCAAACATGACAACATTAGTAGCACAACCACAAAAATAGATAACAGAAGCAAACCTGTCTTGACCATAGGCAAAAACCATTCCGATAGTTCCTATTTACCAACAGAACATTTAGCTAATTCTGACCAGCATTAACCCACAATTCTTCAATACTTGCTTCCAATCATTGAAGGCTAGTATGCATCAACTTACCATAATAAAATCTATATAATACATCCTCTTAAAATCTTAACATTTATAAAGTATTTAAGTTCACACACATAGATATCTACACAGCTTTTTTCACTCATACAGCTTTTTTCCAGTCATTCAGAAGGTGGCCACCTCAATCCACTCCTCATTCACACATAGCTGGGATTTTTATTATAGTTTTGCATTTCAACCACAGATCTCAGATCCCAGTATTACTGGCTGTGTGCTTCTCAGTCTGCCAT
>NW_020956286.1:212952-231802 GCF_003031625.1 Empidonax traillii | reverse complement strand
CTATATGAGATCCATTTTTGATTCAGCACTTGTTCATGCATATGCATATTCTCCTCCTCCTTTTTTCTTGTATTTGAAAATATGTTTGGCATGTAAAAATGCTTTCTTGACAATAACTTGCCCCATGCGTGAGCTAGTCCTGCTATAGAATACCAAAAGTTATGCAGCATAACAGAAATAATGTTAGGTGAACTGAAAGAAGAGAAGAAAACCATGTGTGTACACTTTAAATTCCCAACTGAAATTTACCTTTACCTGATGCTAGGAAGGGGAAAAGCAAAATCTGCAATTACAAAATTGCAGTAACCAAGCAACCAGGACCAATCATAGATCTCTTTAACTTTTAACTATTACTCAGTAAGTTCCACTTCTCTGTCAACTGTGACACTGTGACAAACTCAGTGAAAAGCACCACCAGCCATGCACATGGAAGTTCTCTTCAAAGCTCCCTCTTTTTTTTTTTTTTTTTAAATCAGCTGTAGTTTTAGCAGTTTTGTCACACTGCAACACTATAAGTGCCGAGTCTTGGGTCCTTTGGGACATCCTCAACCCAGGCGGTAGCCCCTGATGGTGTCAGGGGGCGACTCGCCCCGCTCTGGCTCGGAGCCTGCAGCGCCCCAGCTCCGCAGCTCCATCAACAGCCTTCGGTCTGCTCCCAGCATGGTGCTGCGTGGGCATCCCGATCTGTGTTGGCCCTCCCTGCCGGTGCTGTCTCCATGCTCTCTGAATGTTGGTATGCAGTCACCTCTGAGCTTCTGTCCGTGTGCCTCTTTCGGTTGCTTGCAGTGTTAACAAAAAAGCTCACAAACTGTTGCTATTAATAGTTCAGTCAGTTTTAAGTTGTTATCGTAACAGACACAGATAAGAGCAGTCAATTTTGCAAAGGGGTCTGCTTGGGAAAAAAGAAGAACTTAGCCACAGGACTGTAGCAACTCTGCATGTTGTTCCACAGTGGGTCTCGAACCTATGACCCTGGGATTTGCAGTCCCATGCTTTACTGACTGAGCCATCTGAGCTTCTTTAATGGGAGCTGTGCTCTTTTCAAGGTAGCCAGGCTCCCGTCACGGTAGCCAGGCTCTCTTAAAATCTTACAGCAGCTTTGTTTTGGAGTCTTAGAGTAAAATTCTTTACCCCGTGTCTTGCATCAGTGAGTGATTGCTGTGAGAAAACCATAACTTGCAAAGCAAACATATCTTTGCCTCTTGTTCAATTGCATTAACATTGTTAAAATTTCAAAGAATGTTGTGGGCGGGCTCTACGGAATTCCACAGTTGCCTCACCCCTCCCCTTCCCCTGTCTCAGCCCGTCTCCGGCACACACCGCGGGGGGGGGAAATGGGGGGGGGAACGGGATGGTTTCGATCGCAATCTGAGGCGGCTCCGGTCCCAGCCCCGACTCCAGCTCGGCTCCGGCTCTGCTCTCCTGAGCCAGGCCACGGCGACACCAACGTAATAAATCTATCAGCGCTGAATGCGGTAGCTGAGCGTTAGTCTTGTCAGCCAATTTCATTAGTCTGTCAACAACTGCCTTTTCCACTACTGAAGCAGTTAATCCCATCCTGCTTATTCCCTGACTCACCGGTCAGCCGTGCACGCAAACCGCCTTTCTTCGGGCGCCCAGCTAAAGTTCCGCTGACAGCAGGATCCTCACAGGCTCCGCAGCTTGATGCAATTCGACCCTCTCCAAACACGTACGATGGGAGTCACCAAATGCTGCGGGCTTTCACGTGAGCGGGAAAGAACAACACATCTATAAGCCTTTAATTGATCTTCTTAAAGGTGATTCAGACCTTTGAGCTCCTCAGAAATTGACCCCCCAAACAAAGCAAGTTATTGCTTTGGTGGAACAGTGCATGCAAACTAAACATGTATGGAGAATTGCCACTGATGTTGCAATTCATGTATACATCCTTATAGAAAACATGGTTCCTTTTGCCATGATTGCGCAATGGAACCCTGCCTGGCAAGATCCGCTGCATGTGCTAGAATGGCTTTTCCTGTCGGTGCACTCCAAGAAAACAACTCCTGGTTTGTTTGAGCTCTTAGTGCAGCTAATTATCAAAGCACGTACCCGTTGCACAGAACTTGTTGCATGTGACCCTGAGGTCATCGTAGTTCCTTTGCAACTAGACTATTTTGAATGGTGCATGGCCAACAGTTCCGCTTTACAAGCGGCATTGACCAATTATACTGGTACTATTAAGTACCAACTGCCCTCCCACTCCCTGTGCAAGTTGCATGAACAAGTTTTGTTAAGTCAGAAACTGCTTTCTTGCACGACGCCTGTGCCTGGACCCACTGTATTTACTGACGGGTCTGGAAAGACAAACAAGGCAGCTGTGACTTGGTATGACGGTCACAGCTGACAACACATTTTTGAACTCCAAGAAGGTTCACCCCAAGTCATCGAACTACATGCAGTTACGATTGCGTTTCAGCATTTTTCCTGCCCCCTCAATATTGTCACTGATTTTGCATATGTGGCTGGCTTAGTTCGATGCTTGGATAAAGCGGTCCTTTGAGAGGTCTCAAATGCCCTCTTGTTTGGGGTCCTTTGTCTGTTGTGGGAAGCAATTCAAAAACGTAGTAATTCTTATTATATCTTACATGTGCATAGTCACACCAGTTTCTGGGTTTTATCGCCATGGGGAATGCTCGCGTAGATCATCTTGTTTCACCAACCGCTTTGGGCCCAGTGCCCGATCTTCGCCAACAGGTGATCGCTTCACATCAATTTCTTCATCAAAGCCGGCGTACCTTGGAACAGCAGTTTCATTTGACACCTGCTGAAGCTTGTTCCATCATTGCTGCATGCCCTGACTGTCAAGGTCAATCGGTATCTGCCTTCTATGGCACTAACCCGAGAGGGCTGCAAGCTTTACAGATTTAGCAAACTGATGTGACTCACATTGCGGAATTTGGCCGTTTGAAATGCGTACACGTATCTGTGGATACCTTCTCCTCCGTTATAGTTGCTACTGTCCATACAGGTGAAACTTCCCGGGATTTTACTTGCCATTGGCTGCGGACCTTTTCTACGTGTGGAGTTCCACACCAAATTAAGACTGACAATGCTCCTGCCTATGCCTCTTCCCGGGTGCAATCTTTTCTCCGTATGTGGCGGATTTCTCACGTCACCGGTATTCCTCACGCCCCCCAGGGTCAAGGTATTGTGGAACGAGCACATGGTATCCTTAAGCGTCAATTACAAAAACAGAAGGCGGGAATGTCTGGGGAAACCCCTGAAACTTGCCTCGCTAAGGCTACCTATATACTCAATTTTGTTAACATCACAGAGGGTCAACAGGATCCACCCATGGTCCGGCATTTTGGGTCCTTACAAAAGTCCACACCTGTCTCCCCTGGGGTGAAAGTCAGGGTAAAAGATTTGCAAACAGGGCAGTGGTCTCAACCATGTGAACTATTAACCTGGAGTAGAGGGTATGCTTGTGTTTCCACAGATGAAGGACGGCGCTGGGTACCTGTTCGATGTGTCCATCCTATATTGGGTGAACTGCGCCCACAAGTTACATGAAAACCCATCTATGACCGTACTCATCAACTGAAATAAAGAATACTACTGCCATGGACTGACAACGGATGGACTGTCTGGGCTGTTACTCTTATCTGTGCATATAGTTGGTTTTGTATAATCGATATTGCCGTGGTTTGTGTCTCCCTTGCAAGGGGCCCTGCAATGGATGATGCTCATTGTCAGTTTCTTTAATACAAAAACAGGGAGAATTGTGGTGGTTTTCCCCTAGCTGGCCTGGGGGATCCTGGAAGAGTTATAGTCAAGTAGGAACTTTTGCACAAGGCAGAAATCAGCCCGAACCCAGAAGATGTAACAATATGGTTTTCCAGTAAAATATGCTGAGTCATAGTTGACTGACATGTGCAGTTAGCAGAGTTATATAACGTTATTAGTGGCCAATGGAAGGTTATTTATGTAATTTGGGGACCAATAAAGAGTTAACGTGTAACCTAAAAGTGTGTAAAAATAGCAAGTGGCGTGCAATAAAGTGTTCCAGCTTCTGGATCCACGAGGGTTCGTGTCGTTACTCCCGTCTCGACCAGCGACAAATAGATACACTTGGTTTTGACAGTTGCTGGGCAGAGCACCCCACACATGAGCAAATTGTCTTCCAGGTCCCAAATATGCCCCTTGGGCCTGCCCTGTCCTGACACTGCTGCCTGGCCATGCATGGCCCCCTGCCCTGGTGCTAGTTTTTCTGCTCCTCTTAGCTCTCTGTCCAGGCTTTTCTGCTCATGTTGAGTGAACAGAAAATCCTCCTTTCTGGAGTTCATTTTGGTCTATACTACATCTGCATGCCTCTCCCCATCAGGGTGTGATACTTCTTTTGTGCTGGAAGTAGCAGTTGTGCCAAAACAGGCCATCTGGAAGCCATCTCAGTCAAAAAAAAATCCCCAACAAAACAACATTGCATCGCCTGAGCCTGGACAGAAAAGCCTGGGGAAGGAGAGCTGCGCTATGCCACGGCTTTGCCCAGAGCTATAGAAGGGACTGGACAACACGCTCCTGATTTCATTCAGAGGATGGCAGGTCAGCCAAGGACTGGGAGGAAGGACTGGGCTGGGCAGAGGCAGGGATGTCGGGGGATGTAAAATCAGGGTGAGCTCTATGGGCACATTAATCAGGGTTGATTTAGCTCAAGCTAGGCCAGGCTGGTTCCCTTGCCAGATGTGACATTCAGCCAGACAAGAGAGACCAAGCCTTCTCCAGAGACAGGGCATCCCTCTTCTCCAACCCTCCATACACCTGCAGTGAGGTTGACCACCAAGGTTGTGCCAGCTGTGATAGCATCCACTTGGGAGTGGATCTCGTGTTTTGACTCATCCATCTTGTTTTTGCATGTTAAGACCTGATTATTAGAGAGGAATGCCTCTACTTGAATTAAGGTGGAAAGGAGACCATATGCCATAAGTCAATAGTTTGGATTTTATTTAATGATAAATGTGAGGTAGAGAGAGAGAAAGGAATAGAAAAGAAAGGGAGGGGGGGTGGGGAGGGGGGAGAACGAGAGAGGGACAGGATTAAGTGGAAAGATAGTCACCACCCCATGGATCTAGACAGCATCCCATTGGTCCTCTTTGCCCTGGCTTCTTGGTGGTGGAGGTCCCGAGGTTGCTAAAAACTTCTAACCATTTATACATTTTAGCAAACAGGAATAAATGCTCATTGGCTACACAGTTATCTTATTCTATTGGTTAAATTATTCCCTCGTGTCCAATGCTAATTAGTCCCATTCTGAGTTGGTGATTGTGGAAGTGCAGAGCTCACCCATGTTCACAGAGAATGATGCAGGTGAGAGGAGACAAGAAAGAAGGAAGGAAGAACTGTCACCACCCAAAATTCCTCAGACCCTCACAACCAAGTACACCTCTCTATGACTGCCCCCAGACCTGGATACAACCTCACTTCTTTGCAGGCAGCAGATCTTCCTGGGAGCTGCTGACACCTCTCCTAGTGATGCCTTAAAATCCATATTATATTGATTTTAATATAGCATTTTAGCACTTTTTTAGAACTTTTAGCTAAATACATTTTGTACAGAAATATTGTTTAATGTTTCTTGTCAAGGATTTCAATGGATTGAGAATTTTAGCAAGGTAAAGAACATCTTGTTTGTAGAGATTGTACCTAGAAGAGACACAACAGCCACATTGCTTGATATAATCAAGTTAAAACTACTTGAGAGGACTCAGAAGCCTTGAAACTGTTCTGATAAGAGAAGAGGGTGATGACAAAAAGGAGTACGGGGAGGAAGGGGTGGTCTTTTATGACTACCAACTCAATTTTTGGAGGTGTGCCTGAGGGAGGTCCCATGGGACAGACAGTTTTTGAGTTGGGTGTAACCAATGATGTAATGGTCAAATATTATAATTAGATAGTGTTATAAAAATTTGAAGGCCTATGCTGTGTGTATGTGCAATATGTATATTGTGCATCTAAAGTGCTATAATTAAAGAACTGCTCTCTACCTTTTTCTACTCAAAATTGTCCAGAAAATTATTTCTTTGATTTTTAGGTAACACTAGGAACATGGCCAGCCTAATCCAGCTTGGTCAGCAACCCTCAATGAGGTCCCCTCCAGCACAGTCGCCTTCCCCTGGCACTCACAGCATCCTGCCCAAGGGACATCAAGGTCTCAAAGTCATCCAGCATGGCCTAGGCTGCATGCACAGCCTGCATGCTAGAGTTGATGGTGCTGGTCAGGGTTCACTGAACTTCAGTCTGCAACACAGGAACAGATCAGGTATGCCAGGGCCTCAGTGTCCAGGCTCAAATATTCAGCTCATGCACACTCCCCCCCCCTCCCAACATGTCGATGACAGCACTCTAGGCAAGCGCCTCTGTGAAAGGGAGGTGCACCCAGCAAAAAGGGGATCTCCCCTCTGCACCTCCTCCTGGGAAATGTCCCAGCCCACTGCAAAGCATCTGCCCAGGGTGGGTATGAATGAGTCCCGCAGTTAGGCAGATCTTAGGGAGCAGGGAGCAGATGCGGAGGGATCTTTTTGAATGCTTCTCCAGCAGCAGAAAGGATGTGGGGGGGATAAGACAGGACACCAACACCAGGATCAAGGGTTCTACTGCAAACCATGGCACTAGAGAGGCTGTCTGGGCACATCAGTTTAGGATGGCACAACCTGGGTGGAGTTCAAGTTTACAGGAGGACACCAGCTCAGTCAGGCTAGTAAGTGCACAGAGCCCCTGCCTCTTTGTAGTAAGCAAATGCCTGGCTACAGAACCAAATGGATGGGTATAGGTGAGCCTGACAGGCACCTCTCAGAGTCTATGCCCTACAGCGGGTGTGGGGAGAACTTACCATGTGCCTTTGGTGCATCTGGCCACTGGTGATTTGCAGTTGAGCCTGCGGCATTGTGCCCACCTGAAAGTTTTCTGACCCTCCACTCCCTGTCTGCATGATGGTTGGCAGGGCCACTGAGCCCAGCTCCACCTTGCCTACCCAATAAACTGCTGCTGCAAGACTGTCAACCTGTCTCACCACAGGGCAATACCTAAGAGAGAGGTTGGCATGAGAGCAGCCCCCCACAAGGGGACCACTAGGAAGATGGGGTAGAGGACCAGAGCTGGTCCCTACCAGGGTAAAGCTCTTGGGTGATGGTGCCCAATGCTTGATGTTGGTCAGATTCCACTCCTGAATCAATTCCTCGGTCTTCTCATCCACATGCATCATGCACTCCTTGGTGATCCCCAGCAGCCATGGCACCAGCTTGTTCTTTCCCTTTTTCTTCTCCTGTGGGCCATGACAGAAGGGTTAGGGGCTGCTCCTGGGACAGATCTGTCCAGGCAGAGACCTTTAAGGTCTCCCTTAGTTACCAAATACCCCCCAAGGCCACACTTTCAGGTGGTGACAATCATGACACAGGGCTTGAAAATGAGAAAAAGCGTAAACTGAGAAGTGGGGAAGGCAGTGCACAGGGAAGGTCAAGGGCAGGCAGATAGTGGGAATGCTGGGAAAACTGGACCAACATGAGTTGATGGGTAGCAGTTCAACAACAGACAGATGCTGGAGAAGGGAAGTTTTGGCCAGGGGAGTCACTGCTCTACCTTGACCAGGAAGAAGGAGACCCCATAGGTGTTAAGGGAATGGGCAAGTTTCACGTAGTGAACTTTGGCCTCAATCTTCCTCATGTTCCCACAGTTCTTGTGGGACTGCAACAGTAAAGAGAGAACATCACACTAGCTTTACGGTCCCTTGGCTGTGCCACCATCACCCTGTAATTCCCTTTCCATGTGTTGTCTGCACCACTGGCATCCTCTGCCCCTGCTACAGAAACCCTCTGGTCCCTCTGAGACCTCAGGAGTTGCCTTGTCTGCCCACCTACAGCTTCATGCTCCTATTTCTCACCTGCCAAGCCACTACACAGACAAGAAAAGTGTCAACCTTTGGCAAGGAGGAACAAGAAGCCCAGGTCTTAACACCCACACCAACACCCACATGTACCATGAAGGTCTTGTACTCTCCTGTCTGCTCGATGTGCTCCTTGGGCAGGAAATCCTTGAACCTGCCAAGAGACAGTAAAGCCAGCTCTTAGTGGGAGAGTCTGAAGCCAGCATTTGCCTTCACCTACAAAGAGGTCCAATCCAGAGCCTTGGACAAACCCCCGCCAGGGCACAGTCTGGGAGTTTCTGGGAGAAGGAAGGATGTGGGAGAGGTTGCTGCAGTAATGAAAATTGCCTCAGGACCTACACTGCCAAGAGCAGGGTGGAGGTGCTAAGGATACAACCCCACACACAGCCTGAGGGGAGGTTATACAGCAGGCTGAGGTCCTCCCAATCAGAAGGGGAGATGGCTGCATGGGTCAAGAAGGTGCCAGAGGGAGCAGGATGGGAGACTGGCACCCCTTGCAGCTAGCATGAACCTCTGCACTTGAGCACAGTGCTGCAGAGATGAGAGAGGGGTCACTCCAGAGACATTTGCATCCCCAAGTGCTTTGTGTTGGCACAGTGCTGGGGGCTGCTGAGCTTCTCAAACCTCCCGGAGACCAGCCCAGGGATGTTGTAGGACACTCATTCCAGAAAGCCTTGTTTGTGCTTCTGCTCATTGTGTGTCCTGAACTGGATTGGGCATTGGTAGCCAGCAAACTTGCAGGTTTTGTCAAAGTTGACAGGATGGGAACCATTAAGAATGTTATTGCGAACCTGCATGGGAAGAGAAGTGTCCTGGTTCTGGCCAGGACAGGGTTAATTTTTGCAGTAGCTGGGAGGGAGAGTGGCTTAGACAGGGAGGTTATTCTATACCACCTCAGTCATTGTGATGGTTTGGACCTGGACCTGGCTCCCTGCCAAATGGCCGAACTCACTGTAACAACCCCTTCCCCCTCCCTTCTTCCTTTAGGGCAAAGGAAAAAAAACTATAAAAATTGAAGAACCCAAAATCAATCTAGTTATATAAAAATATATATTTTACATATCTTACAGTTATATACAATTAAATTGCTATGTACACAGCGAAGGGAATCCAAACACCCCCCGAAGGGAAAGGGAAAGGGGAAAAAGGGACAAAAAGGGAGACAGAACAGATATACACAATCAAACCCAAGAACTAGCAAAATAAAGAACTAGCAAAAGAAATCTCACCAAGTCCCTCAGAAAAGCAAGTTCACCAGACAGGGCCAGCACTCTCCAACCTCCCGTGTGGCAGACCAGTGGTCGCTGCAGACCTCAACCTCTAGATAAGTGAGACCAACACAAGGATCCACTGCTCCTGAACCTCACCAGAAGAGAAGAGAGCAAGATGTCTAATCTCCAACTTATTTATACTCTGGTTTATGTAAAAATCGTATGGAATACTGGGTACATGGTCACTTCCTTGGTTATGAGCTGGTTACCAGGAAGGCCTAGATTGAAACCATCACAGTCATTGACGAGGGGATAGGGACTCTCACTTCCAAGGAGAAGGGATTTCTTCCGGTTGAGAAAACATGGTGGGGGAAGCCGTCTGGTATTGCTTATTGTCGTGGGTTTTCCATGTAAATAATTTCTTTTTCTTATACTTTTTGTTATTAATATTGTTGCTGTTACTGTTTGTTTTCTTGTCTCATTGCTGTTTCCAGTAAATTGTTCTTATCTCAACCTGTGATCTTTGTCTGTTGTGCCACCAACTGGAGGAGGGAGGGGAAACAGTGCATGGTTTTGATGCCTTAGGATTCGTGAGATTTATAGTAAATATGGATTTTTAGTATGGCTGTAAAGTTTCTTACATTTTAGAATAGCAGTTGACAGTTACCAAACCCTGTTTTCACACTTCATATCAAATTTTCTAAATTCTTCAGATTTTGTTTAATGTTCTTTTCAAGGAAAAAGACTCTAGCAAGCACATTTTGTTTGGGATATGCATCTGGACCAGACTAAAAAGATATCATCATAGCCAAAGCAACCTTGAAGGTCCAGGAACCTTGGAGGAACTACAAAGGCTGCGTGTGCTGTGAGGAGGAGGAAGATGAGGAAGAAAGGGGTCTTGAGACCTCTGACTCAATTCTGGGGTGGTGTGCCAGGGGGGCAGATCTGGAGAGGTCCTGGGAGTGGATAGTTCTCGGATTGGATGGATTAGTACTATAAAATTGTAGGACACCTGGACACTCATGTGCACCTATGTACTGCTGCACCTGAAAGCTTTCATTAAAGAACTGCTCTCTACCTTATCTATACTAATATTGTTTGGAGAATTTTTCTTCCATTTTAGGCATCACTTTCAGTGGTAGTACTAAATTGGATAATATCATTTTTAAACCACAACAACTTTCATTGGTGCCCAACATGAGGCACAAAGGGTTGAGATAACAACAGATCTGATCACAGTTGTTTGGAAGCAATTTTGGTCTAAACAATTTTTGTATTAGGTACATAGCCGCTGGTCAGAATGTTGCTTGGTCTGTTCATGTGTGTGAGTACCTAAGCCTGGATATATTCCCGTATGTGTTTCTTGCGGTGATCTTTTTCAGAGCAGGGAGGGGGATCAGGATTTCTTTGTTGCCGTACTGTGTGATATCAGTTTATGACATCATAACATCAAGGGCAACAAGTGTCATTTGAGGTGTGTATTCAGTGCCTCTCTCCTATCCTTACATAGTATGCTACCTTTGGGAGCCCATTAATAATCATACCCAGTCTGTGGGGGAAACAAGGGAAGACAATTTTCCCCAGCTTTTCAATCCCTCTTCCTCCTTCAGGCCTGTTACAACAGCTTTTAAGAATTTTGAATTTCCCTTGGATGTTAAGGAAGGCATGCTCTTGTTGCTATGTCTCCTCAGTACTGTCTAGGCCACATTTTTAACTAGGATAGAGATTTCTAGGAAGGTCATTCAGAGATCTGCCTCGAGGGTGGATAATCATGAGTGGCATGGAATGTGGGAAGACATGGGCCAGTTTTTGGAGAAATTCTCTGCTCAAATGGTTTGGGAGCACACCCCTGAAAACTACAGGACAGAATATTTGCAGGGAGACTGCTGTGGCAACTCCAGAGAGGAGCAACTTATTGCAGTGTGCTGGGCCCTGGCTACTATTTATCAGACACTGCTCATCACTAGACACCCTCAGGGGGAGGAGGAGGAAAGCAGACCAGCAGGCACTGTGGTGCCCCAAACTGCAGTTGAACTAGAGGAACAATCTGTGCCAGTAGCAGTCGCCCCTATACAGAAGAAGGAATCCAAGACCAAATCAGTTCGCTTAGGGAGAGATGAAGAGGAAGCAGGACCCTCAAAACCAGAACTAGAGGCAGGGCCAAAGATCCCTATCCCCGGGTGAGCTGCGAGATATGTGACAAGATTTCAGCTGCCAGTCGGGTGAGCCCCTGGTGACCTTGCTGCTCCGATGCTGGGATATCGCAGCCCATGATATGAAACTGGATGGTAGTGAAGCCAAGCAACTGGGATCCCTGTTCCAGGGAGTGGGCATTAACAATGGGATCAGGAAGAGGACAGAAACTCTCAGCCTCTGGAAGTGACTCTAAAGGAGGATCTAATAGTGTGCCCAAACAGGTAGAACACCATGGAGAAAGGTACCTGAGAGAATTAGCTGTGATGGAGGTAATCTATAGGGATTCAAATAACCAGCAGTCCCCTGTAGATCCAGAGGAGGTCCAGTGTACACAATCCACGTGGCAGAAGTTTGTACCAAGAGCACCACTGTCATACACCAACTCATTGGCATTGGTGTCAATGAAAGAAGGAGGACAAACAGTGCTTCAGGTGACTATGTGACTCCGGCAATATGAAGATCATTTTTTCCTCCCTATTGACCTGTGCCTCAGCTGTGGAAAGACTGTCCAAGACTGTGGACAGATTTGAAAGACTCGAGCATGCTAGAAAGGAAATGTCCCATGCCCCACCAGTATGGACCAGAGTCTCTGCTATTGGGAGGAAGTGCCCCCTACTTGAGAGAGAGAGTACACACCAGGAGGTAACCTGTGGTTTTACCGGCATGACCACAAAGAGGACATGAGGAAGTGGGGTGGAAAACCCACCTCTGCTCTAGCGGCACAGGTATGTGAGTTGAGAGGAAGAACAACGACCACAGGAAATTCTTCAACACTAAATGCCACTCAAGTTTCCAATGGGAAAGTCCTAAGACAAAATAGGATAGTTGATGTTACTTCCGATCTTCTTGAAGGGACCTCCAGTTCATATTTACAAGATGTGAGCAACAAGTACTCTGACCAGGACTAAATGGACCTTGTCTTCAGCCAGGTGGAGAAAAGGGACAATCCTATCTATTGGACTGTGTGGATCCAATGGCTTGGCACATCAGACCCACAAAGACATAAGGCTTTAGTTGACACTGGTGCACAATGTACCCTGATGCCATCAAGATATGTAGGGGCAGAATCCATCTCTGTTTCTGGGATGACAGGGGGATCCCAACAGCTGACTGTACTGCAAGTTGAAGTGAGCCTGACCGGGAACGAATGGCAAGAACACCCCATTGTGACTGGCCCAGAGGCCCCATGCCCTCAGGACAGGGTATTTCAAAGACCCAAAAGGACTTCTTTGGGCTTTTGGCATAGCTGCTGTGGAGACAGAGGATTTTAGACAGCTGAATACCTTGCCTGGTCTCTCAGAGACCCTTCTGCTGTGGGACTGCTGATGGTCAAAGAACAACAGGTACCGATCGCTACCACAACAGTGCATCGTCAGCAACCAAGACTCTGTGACCTCCCTCCATGAGATGATTCGTGAACTGGCCAGGGAGTGGTCAGAAAGTGTCACTCTCTCTTTAATAGTCCTATATGGCCAGTGTGTAAGTCCAATGGAGAGTGGAGACTGACAGTAGACTATCATGGTCAAGGGACCTGCCTGGGAAATTCAGTTTTTAGGAGTAAAATGGCAAGATGGACATCGTCAGATTCCAATGGATGTGGTCAACAAAATAGCAGCTATGTCCCCACCAACCCGCAAGAAGGAAACACAAGTTTTCCTAGGTGCTGTGGGGTTTTGGAGGATGCATATTCCAGAGTACAGTCAGATCATAAGCCCTGTCTATCATGTGACACAGAAGAACGATTTCAAGTGCGATCCTCAACAACAAGCTTTTGAGCAAATTAAACAGGAGATTGTTCATGCAGTAGCCCTTGGGCCACTCAGGACAGGACAGGATGTGAAAAATGTGCTCTACACAGCAGTCAGGGACAATGGTCCTTCCTGGAGTCTCTCCCTGGGGTTCTGGAGTCAGGGACACAAAGGATCTGAGGCTTGCTACACTCCAATTGAAAAAGTGATATTGGCAGCTTATGACAGGGTTTGAGCTGCTTCAGAAGTGATTGGCACCAAAGCACACCTTCTCCCGGCACCCTGACTGCCAGTGCTGGGATAAAAGTCCCTTCCGCACATCAAGCCACTGATGCTAAGTGGAGAAAAAGTGGGTCATGCTGATCACACAGCAAGCTCAAATAGGAAACTCCAATCACCCTGGAATTTTGGAAGTCATCACAAACTGGTCTGAAGGTGAAAATTTCAGACTATCTTCAGAAGAGGAGGAGGAGAAGGTGACACATGCTGAGGAGACCCCACCATATAATCAACTACCAGAAAATGAAAAGCAATATGTTCTCTTCACTGACAGTTCCTGTCATATTGTAGGACACAAGATTTAAGTGTCTCAGGTTGACCTGGACTGGCAACATAAGGGTGAATTATTTCTGGCTCGGTGGGTCATCAGGGAAGAGATGCAGCATACAGATGGGCTCATGATTGCAGGATGGACTTAGCCACGGGCACTGTCTCCCCAGTTATCCAGAGCTGCAAACATGCACTACAATCCAGGAGGCCAAGGGGGTAAAGCCTCTGTGGTATGGAGGATGATGGTCAAAATATAAATACAGGGAGCCCTGGCAGATTTATTTCATCACACTGTTGCAAACCCACCAAGGCAAGCACTACGTGCTTACAATGGTGGAAGCAACCAGTGGATGTCTGGAAACATACTCTGTGCCTCATGCCACTGCCCAGAACACCATCTTGGGCCTTGAAAAACAAGTCCTGTGGTAACATGGCACCCCAGAAACAATTGAGTCGGACAATGGACTCATTTCAAAAATAGCCTTGGTATTGTGTATATCACATTCCTTATCAAGCACCAGCCTCTGGAAAAGTTGGTAATGGAGAGGGATGGAGAAACATGATATATACCTAAAAGGGATTTGATTTTTGTGTGAGAATAGTCTGTAATGTTGAATTGTATAATATTGGTTACTGAATGACACTGCCACTGTATGTCATAACTACCATGGACAATGAGGATGGACTACTCCAGATACACCAGTCATAAGTTCCTGATGCAGCTTGCAACCAGCTGACAGCACACCAACTCTCCTGCCCTGGAAGAAATCTAGGACAGCTAGAACCCACAGTCATGCACTAAATGAACTCAACAGAAATCTTGGAGGGACAGCCATTGACTATGAAATGATATCTGTGTTTATATATATATATATATATTTATATTTATATAGTGGGAAGGTGTAGCATCTGGGCATGATGTAGATGGTATAGAATAAAGGGTGGATAATGTCCTGGTTTTGGTCAGGACAGGGTTAATATTTTTCAGTAGCTGGGATGTGGTGTAGCTAAGGCCCAGATGTTATTCTATACCATCTCATGTCATTGTCAGGGACAGGGGGAAGGGACACTCTCTTCTGGGCAGAACGGGTTCTTCCAGTCAAGGAAATGTGGAGGGGGAGGGACGATTGGTATTTGTTTATTGTTGTGGGCTTTCTGTGTAAATCGCTTATTTGTCTTATACCTTTTGTTATTAATGTTGTACTGTTACTGTTGGTTTTCTTATGTCATTGCTGTTTACAGTAAATTGTTCTTATCTCAACCCATGATCTTTGCCTTTTGTGCTTCCAATAGGAGGGGGAAGGGTATCGAGTGTCAGCGTGGTTTTAGCAGGAGTACTTAATTGGATAATACCATTCCTAAACCACGACACTTGGTCATTGCTAGATGGTTCCACAATAAATCTCACAGTGGACCAGAAAATGTTGCAAACCAAGTGCAACGAATGTGGACAGCACCAGGAATTTATGCCGCTGCAAGAAGGATTGGGGGGGATGCAAAACTTGTCAGCAATTTATTGTTACCAAGACCCATGAGCATAAGGGCGTAAAACCCCCAGCATGTTTTCCTTTTCAGAAGTTACTCATTGGTTATGCAGATGTGCCATCATCATTAGGATATAAGCATTTGTTGGTAATAGTGGACAGGTTAACAGAGTGGATAGAAGCTTTTCCCACCCAAAAGGCAGATTCAGGAACTATGGTAAAAATTTTACTGAAGGAAATAATTTGTAGGTATGGAGCACCAGAAGTAATAGATTCAGATAGAGGTTGACATTTTGGAGCAGCTATATGAATTCAAGTATTCAAGGCATTGGGGATTTTACAACAATTGCATACTCCTTACCACCCCTAATCATCAGGGAAAGTAGAGAGGATGAATAGGACAATCAGAGAAAAATTAGCCAAAGTATGCATGCACAGAGGATTAAAATGGTCAGAAGCTCTAAATCTAGTTTTATGGGACATAACAAATGCGTCCAAGCAATCAAAGTTTTAATAAGACAGAAAGAGGCAGCCCAAATCTATCTCATGATCCTGAAATTACAAATCTTAGAACTCTGTCTATGGTGGGATCTGACCAGGGCATGGTTAACTATAAAAAGAACAAGTGGCCTCAATGGAATGCAAATGAGGGTCATCGAAAGTCAAATAGCCTCTGAGTTATAGGGGAATAGTGGTTCTCATCCCTAGTGTTCCAAGAAAAGAAACCCTTGTTTTCTGCTGTGGAACAGATAGGGCCCAAGATTTACTTCTGATAGAACATATTAGTAGAGAGAAATCACACTGTTTTGAGAGCATCTCTTGCTGTATAACACTAGATTCTGGATGTTGTGAGCAGGGAGCTTCCAGGAGTTATCTGCTAAAAGGGTACTTATTCATGTATCTTTTGAGATTGTGATACCAGTAATGATGACTATCTCTTCAACTATTGGGTTACCAACTACAACTCCCTTGAAAATTAAGAAACTGACCCCACTAATATCCAAAATTGGGACATATGCTATAAAAAATGAGGTTCAGTAGCAAACGTTGTTTAATCCTTCATGTGTCATGGGTTGGGGTGGTACACGACATGGTTTCAGGATACCAGCTTTTTTTTATTGCAACAGCGTGTCTAACTTTATACAGTTCTGGGTGACACATGTATACACAGCATTGGTTTATCACTTCGTAACAACTCATGATTGGACATACAGCCACATGTCTTAACACAATAGGTTAACACTTCTAACAGGAAACCCACTGTGTTACAGTCCTACTGTCCGGGGTTAACCCTCTGCCAGGTGTAAGAAGTTCCATCTTCGGTATCTCAGTTTACAGAGAGTCCAGAACCAGCTGGGCTCCCCCACATTCATGGCCATTAAAATGAGTAGAATTGTTGATGCAGGTAAATGTTACCTCCATGAAACCAATCTGAGTACCGTATATAGGTACATTCCCCATAGGATGGCTAACTTGGCTACATGGATGAACTTTGCCACCATCCAAACAAATGAAGTCTGACTAGTGTCTCCTCAGGATTAGGAACGGGACTTGGAATACTTAATGGTATGGATGCTGAGATACTTGCAAAGAAACTCAATGCAACATTTAGTGAGCTGGAAAAACTGAACCAACCCTTAAGATCGTCTCTATCTGCATTAGGGACCAAACAATGGTTCATGTCTGACACAATGCTTCAATGGGGGAAAAATTAACAAAAATGACAATCAGTTGATCATAGGTGCACTCAGAATAGTATGGGACAATATCTCATTAGCTCTTAGTTGTATACAGGCATAGTTGTGGATGCAATCTACAGTAGCAGCAATAAGAGAAGGTGAAGAAGGTACTTTACCCACTGAGAATCGAAGAGTAATTTGGGACAATGCAATTAAATTTGAAAAGGTATTTCAATCCTGGTGGTATTTAGTTAATTTCGCTTAGAACCCTGTCAGCCATAAAGCTTCGGCTTTTGTATTAACAGTAGTGAAAGCATTCATACTTGCTATATAGCCTATTATAGCATTAGGATTAAGCCATGAGAAAACTGTATTTTATCCAATAGGACACAGAGTGTGGGCTTGAGGAACAGGAGGCAAAAAATTGATATGCATCCATGTGTAGTGTGTGATCAATGGGGATTTATATGCAAAAGTAACACCATCAGAGGCCAAGATATTTGCCTTGACACTGAGCAGACTATATCTCATTTTGAGATGTAGTCTGAGGAAACCTCTGAAACAGTACTTATATATATTGGGAAAGGACCTGGATAGGCTGGAGAGTTGGACTAATTCCAATGGGATGAAGTTCAACAAGGCCAAGTGCCAGGTCCTGCACTTTGGCCACAACAACCTCCTGCAGCGCTACAGGCTGGGCACAGAGTGGCTGGAGAGCGGCCAGGTAGAAAGGGATCTGGGGGTGCCGATTGACAGGAAGCTAAACATGAGCCAGCAGTGTGCCCAGGTGGTCAAGAAGGCAAATGGCATCCTGGTCTGCATCAAGAACAGTGTGGCCAGCAGGAGCAGGGAAGTGATCCTTCCCCTGTACTCTGCATTGGTAAGGCCACACCTTGAGTACTGTGTTCAGTTCTGGGCCCCTCAGTTCAGGAAAGACATTGAGGTGCTGGAGTAGGTCCAGAGAAGAGCAACCAGGCTGGTGAAGGGACTTGAGCACAAGTCCTATGAGGAGAGGCTGAGGGAGCTGGGGTTGTTTAGTCTGGAGAAGAGGAGGCTCAGGGGTGACCTCATCACTCTCTACAACTACTTGAAAGGAGGTTGTAGCCAGGTGGGGGTCGGTCTCTCCTCCCAAGCAATCAGCAGTAGGACAAGAGGGCACGGGCTTCAACTCTGTCATGGGAGATTTAGGTTGGATATTAGAAAGAAGTTCTTTCCAGAGAGAGTGATCAGGCATTGGAATGGTCTGCCCAGAGAGGTGGTGGATTCACTGTCCCTGGAGGTTTTTAAGATGAGGCTGGATGTGGCACTGAGTGCCATGATCTAGTAATCACAGTGGGGTTGGATCAAGGGTTGGACTTGATCTCGGAGGTCTCTTCCAACCTAGTTAATTCTGTGATTCTATGATTCTATAGGAGAACTCTCTGTGACTCTATATTTGTAGATAGTATTACTGTAGATATAAATAACCACTCAAATACCTGTGTGTGTAACTTTATTTTAATTATTCAGCTCCTATTACCTCCTACTAGTTGCTACAACCCAATTATATCCTAGTTAAGGGGTTATTACCCACTCACATTGGAATGAATCTTACACTGGTAAAGAAGCTATTACAACATGAAGACTTAAGTCAACTACTGAAGAAAACCCACAAGAGTGGACAAAAATCCCTAATCATGGTGCATCATAATGTGAAAGAACTACAGCAGGTTTCAGAGAGAGCGAAGAGAGATCCAGGACAGCAATGGTGGGACATTTTTAGTGGGTGGTCACTGACAGCCACAGAAATATCTAACTTCATGTTCCATCCCATGATAGTCTGTCAATGTCCAACAATAGTCTTGTTGAGTTTAATTTTGTTATGTCTATCACATTAATATTATATATGAAAATATTGAAAATTAATAGGCACTTTGAGAAATTCCAGGGACTCTGTCTAAATTATTAGCATGTATGCTGAATAAAGCTAAAGGGGGGACTGCTGGGGATTAAAATATTAGAAATTATTTTGTAGGTTTAAGTTTAATTGTAACTTGCTTACAGCTTAGCATGAGTGGGCTCTGATCAAAACTTAGTGTAGGTGAAC
>NW_020956286.1:179637-208312 GCF_003031625.1 Empidonax traillii | reverse complement strand
GTGGCGGGGCTGGGGGCGCAGTGCCGGTGCTCCCGCCTCCCCTGGTGTTCCTCATCCCGCCGCCGCCCCGCCGTCCCCATGGAGGCCATCAAGAAAAAGATGCAGATGTTGAAACTGGACAAGGAGAACGCCATCGACCGTGCAGAGCAAGCGGAGGCCGACAAGAAGCAGGCGGAAGACCGCTGCAAGCAGGTTGGTGTCCCACGGGCTTTGCCAGCATTGCCCGGGGCCCCCCTTTAAGGGTGTCCAGACCCGGGGACCCCGTCTAGCTGGGTGTCTAGCCTGGGGATCCTGCACCTAGGGGTGCCCAGCCCTGGGGACTGGCACCTGCTGTGTGTCCAGCCTGGGGATTCCTGTCCTAGGGGTGTTCTGCCTTGGGGACCTTGCCTCACTGGGTGTCCAGCCATCAGATCCCAACTCTAAGGGTGCCCATCCCTTGTGATCTCAACCCACTGGGTGCCTGTACCTGGGGACCTTACCCTGCTGGGTGCCCATCCCCAGGGATCAGCAGTCCGGCATGTTGCCCCTGACTACTCACATCAGTTCCCCCCAAACATGCCCTGTCTGTGGGACACCCCAGTGCCACCTCCCTATCCCTCTGCCAGGGAGATCCTTGGGGATAGAGTACTCCCACTCTAGTCACAGAGATGGGAACCTTCTCGGTGCCCCTGGAGCTGTCCCCCCTAGTCAGGACCTTTTCAGTCCCTTGCACAGGGAGGGAGCTCACCACCCCCTTACCCTCACCAGGCTCAGGGATGCTGAAGGCTTCTCTGGCCCTGGGAACCAAGGGCTCCCTGAGGACGTGTGACCCCAAAGTCAACAGTGAGCATGTCTGCATGCTCCTGCTATGCCCCCAGCCTTGGCCACCTCAGGAGTAGGATGGCTATCCCCTACCCAGCCTTGTGGGAACTACCAGCCTCCTGACCCTCACCCTCTGTCCCTTCTCAAGCTGGAGGAGGAACAACAGGGCCTGCAGAAGAAGCTGAAGGGCACAGAGGATGAGGTGGAGAAGTACTCCGAGTCTGTCAAGGAGACCCAGGAAAAGCTGGAGCAGGCGGAGAAGAAAGCTACAGATGTATGTAGGCATGCCAGCAACTCCTCCCCTGTACCGGTGCCAGATGTGGGAGGGGGAGGGGGGATGCGAAGAAAGAGGAGAGCCTTATATGGAAGGTGTCTGGGGAAGACTGTCAGCATCCCATTCCTGGGATGCTGACACTGAACCCAGCTGAGATGCAGGGCAGGGACTGGCCAGATCCTTCTCAGGGTGCGGGGGCAGGGCAGGTTGTGACAGATACTGCTCAGTCAGCTCTGGAGCTTTGGGGGCAGCTGCATGCCTGGCTCCCCAAAGCTAACGGAGATGAGTGTCCCAAGCTGTGTCACGGGTCCCCAAGCACACGTGTCTGCGATGCTGACAGAAAACAGTCTGTGGTGCTTGATAAACTGTCAGGAAAGCAAAAAAAGAGCAGAAAAATGAAAAAAGCTCTTGCCTGTGGCCAACTGCCAAGAACTGGCTGTGAGGAAAGATGTTTGGGGTCTCAGGGGGTGAGCTTGGTCATTTTGGGGTCCAACGTGCCACCCTGTACCCTGGCAAGGGCAAGGCCAGGAAGAGTTTTATTTAGTGCTGTGACTGATGTTTCTCCTGGGAAATGGATCCTGTCTGGGAGATATTAGAAGAGTGTTGAAATTGGCTTGTGCCTGGCCAGGATGAAGGGTGGAACAGCTTTGTGCAGCCATGGGGCCACTCAGGAATGGGGTATACCGACCTGTGGTGCCACACAGGGTATTTGACACCCTACAAATAAATCCTCCTTTTGATAACCAGCCTTTTGATGAAAACCAACCCTGGAAGCTGAAGGAGAAGTTAAAGGGGAGATGACTGGACTGTGGCCAGCAGTGCATGGCCAGGCTTTTTAGGACTGATTGAGAACAAAAATTTCAGTCCCAGACAGTTTATGGAGCTAAATGGGGGAGATGTGTCAAATCTCTGAGGTGGCTGCCAAGGATAGGAGTGAGCAGACAAGGATCAGAAGTAGCAGCACATGTCCCCCAGGTGGCCCAGAGCCCCCAGGGAGCACCTGAGGGATTCCCCAGCATTATTTGCTGACCCTACAGACCTGCCCCAGTTTAGTTAGATGCTAAACCAAAGTAATTAAGACATTAAAGATCCTTTGGAAGGGCACCATTTATCTTGGCGTGGGGCAGACATGATAGGGTGGCTGTTGTGTGTAGCAGGGATTTGTACTGGTCTGACTGGATCCATGCTGATATGGGACAGGGCAATCTCAGTACAAGATCTGGCTAATGTGAGGGACTCAGAGGAAAGTGCAAATGGTGGCACAGGGCAGACGTTGACCACAAGGTGCGGAGCAGTTTGCTGATGACAACAGGCCATTTTAGGCAGGGAGGGTGAAGTTACTGCACTCCTGGTCCACAGTGGCTTGGCAAGTCTGTGGGCTTTGGCAAGGAGAGTCCTGTCCCAACAGATACGAGGAACATGAGCCACCAACCCCTTCAGGAAAGGGCTGAATGAGGAAAAGGAGCACTCTTTCAGTGTCAGGGAGGGCAGGCTGGCTGCAAATGGGTGTTACAGGCAGGGCTGGGAGCCCATTACTAGCACAGCTGCCCTGAGGCCATACTGAAACCTGGACAGGCTGTGCCATGTGCAGAGCACTGGAAATTACCAGGTGTCCATGCCAGAGACCTGAATGTGCTGACAGCAAAGTGCCAGGGCTGACGTTTCCTCCTCCCCAGGACAAGCCACAGTGTTGCTCCCAGCTCTTGCAAAGGAAGCGTGGGGTAGACCCCCAGAGCCCACCCACCTACCTCCCTGGGGACCATCGTGCTCCCCTTGGCTGCCAGGACAGTGTGTGCCTGTGAGCACAGAGCATCCCTATCTCTTGGCCAGGTCAGGGCCCATCACAGTGATCCAGGCAGGCTCCTGGTCTTGGCAAAAATGTCAACGAATGCCTTAAAAGAATAAATGTCCCCCTGCTCCAGCACTGCCCTGCCTCCGGCATGGGATGGCAGTGCAGGAAGCCCACAGGGACTGTGCTAAGGGGTGCAAATGCAACCTTCCCAGGCACTTGGAGGGGAGTCAGATGGTGGCACAAACTGGAGAGCACCTGTCCCTGAATTGGCAGCTCTATGGTGCTGGCAGCCCCTTCCCAGCAACTCTGTGAGGCCACCGTGGCCCCACTGCCTCCTTGTCCCCAGGAGGAATAGCCTGTGAGGCCCACGGCAGGATGCTGGCAAGGGACTGCTGCATATGGTGCAGCTAGGACAGCAGGTTTAGCCAGAGCAGCCCCCTCCAGCCCCCTGAATCCCCAGCTGGTGACCTGGCCCTGGCCCCAAAGGCTTCACCCAAGTTCCTGCCCTGTTTGCTCTCCCTGGCTGAGACTTTACTTTTATTTGGCGATTACTTGAGCCAGTGGGAGGAAACGGAGCTCTGCTGGGAAGTGACTGCATCCCTAGGTGGGGCCAGAGAAAGAGGCACCCAGCCCAGCAGGGTGGCTGTGCCTCAACTTACCTCCTTCCTGCCCACAGCCAGCTTGCCCCTGCTCCTTTGATGGTGGGGACCTTGCTTTCTACTCCAGGCCTGTGCACTGGCCTGGGAGCACTCTTGCCACCCAGGTATTGGGCTGGGAGTGGTGCAGGACCAGCAGGACTAAGGCCAAGCCCGAGGCCACTTGCTCCCAGGGGACCAGCAGCACTGCCTCTATCAGAGAGATGCAGGGCTGCAGGACTCTGCTGGCAGTGTGTCCAGGTACCCCCAGGCCCCCTGATCCTGGAGCCAAGGGCAGCCAGTGAGGTCAACCTGAGAACTGGCATCCCTGGAGGCAAGTGAGAAGTGCAGCCTATGCTGCCTGGGAGCTGTCAGAACTCTGTAAGGGAAAACTGAGTGCCAACAGTGCCAGCCCCTCCTGATGGATCATAGCATGTGCCCTGGCAAAGATGCAGAGCTGGGAGCTGGGAACTGGACTCCCCTATGGGGGAGAGCCCAAGGGCAGCTGGGGGATGCAGGGGGAACCATGGGCCCCTTGCAAGGCTGCCAGCCAGGTCCCTGCTTGGGGAAGCAGATGCCAAGGGGCTGAATGAGATGGGTGCTGGGGACATGGCTGTGCTCCACAGCTCCAGCCCCAGGTCCCCCAGGAGGATGCCTGGGAATGGGCTCTGCCCCAGGGCCCCTATGGGGTAAAAGCCCAAGACCTCTCCATCTCTGCAGTGTTATAAGTTACTTCTTTTCTTGAATTTTGAAGACAGCAAAAATACCTGCAGGACAAAGAAATATAGCAAGAGTTTTTTATTACAGTGCTGGGTACCCATTTTCAGCACTGGGTGCACCTCTGAATCATACAAAGAGCACACACTGTTGTTTGAAAACCGCGCTTTTTGTACCCTTAGATATCAGTTGTTGAATATTCATTCATTGTCCATTTGTTGCCTTAAAAGGTAATTTCCCTGCTTTGGAGGTGGGTGTTACCTTTTGGCTGGTTGTAACTTATCTCCCCGGGGCTCGTACAGGGGGGTCTTGCATCATCCCCACATTGCAAGGCATGGAGGGCCTCTCTTTGTATCCACATGGCACAGAGGAATACATTTTTATTTATAATTTGTTCCCTGTTCCTGGCTGCAAAAGATTCCCTGGTGTTAGGTCCAGACAGGACCCTTCACCTTACAGTCTCCACGGTACGCCTATAAGTTAGTAAATATACAGAAATAGTTCTTTTGTTAGTGCCCTTTCGCTTATTTTAATTTGCCTGGAATAAAACCGGTGTCTCTACTTATCACATGCATCATGGGTACATCGCTCCAGTGTCCAGGGGAGCTTGAAGGGGACAGGCTCTGGCATCCCCAGACTCCCTAGGCTCCTCTACATCATTCTGGGGGAACTTGATAGGACTGTGCACCCCTATCTGAGGGGTGCCCTGCTTGGAGGGGGAATATGTCCTGTATCCTGGGGGCATCATGCACCCTGCTTGAGGAGGGAGAACAGTGTACACTGCCCAGAAGCCACTGTGCATCTTGTCTGGGGGAGGGGGGGGGGGCGGGTAGGGACAGTAACCCCTGCCTGGGTAGGACCATGCTTCTTGCCCAGGAGGGCACACTATTTCCTATTTGGGGTGGGGAGGACTGTGGACCTCGCCAGATAGAAGACCGTCCCCTGCCGGTGGTGAGCACCCTGCCCAGGGGTCTGTGTACGCTGCCCGGGGGAGCGGTGGCCCAGGTCGGTCCATAGCAGGAGGAGGGGCAGGAGCAGGAGGAGCAGGAAGGAATGGAGGCAGGGCAGCGGGAGCAGCAGCTGCCTGAGTGCTTCCTGCCCGAGTTGGGCGGGTCCCATAAAGGGCTTGGCGGTGTGGCCTCCCCACTGGCAGCCCCCGCCATGGCAGGCATCAGCTCCATCGACGCCGTCAAGAAGAAGATCCAGAGCCTACAACAGGTGGCCGACGAGGCAGAGGAGCGCGCCGAACATCTGCAGCGGGAGGCCGATGCCGAGCGGCAGGCCCGGGAGCGGGTAAGGCGCAGGACTCGGGGGGCAGGGGGCATGGCGGGGCGGGGAGGGGGGCTCCGGCAGCTCCCCGGGATGCCCCCACCGGCTCCGACAATGCCGCCGGCATCCTCCCCCCCTGGCTGGCCCCGGCCGCCGCCCCCCTGCTCCGGTAGCCAGGCTGTCTGCCTCTGGGTGGGAGTTCAGAGAAGTCCCGGGGGAGCTGGACAGCGCTGCCATTCAGATACCACGGCAGCATCGCTGCCTCCCGACTGCCTGCTCCAGCTGCCTCCCTCATGGGTCGTTGGAGGGATACTTCGTGCGGTAGGGATGCCCAGGGCTTCTCCTGTTGGCGGGGCACCAGGGAGCAGCCAGCTCTGCCTTGGCTCTACTTGGGGTCAGGCACATCCTGGGAAAAGATCTCCTCCCTTGGAGGTCGGCTGTGTGCACGGCTAAAAATCCCACACCCAGACTCCTGCCTGGCTTCCAGCAGGCTCTGCGGCCTGGTCTGCAGTAGTCACAGAGCTTTTGGCTCTCTAGCATGTCCCTTTGTGGGGACGAACCACCCCTTTGCATGGGCCAACTTTGGCAGTGGGACGGCATTTCCAGGCTGCAGCTTGTTTCTGGTTTGGCTTTTTTACTGTTGTTGGAGCTTGTGAGTTTTTTTCTTTTTCTAATGCCCACTCCTTTAACATCCTCACCATGGGTTGCAGAGCTGGGTGCAGTACCTGGTCTGTTGACACTCTGTGTGCAGAGGAAATGGCCCCTTCCTGCAGCTGCAGATTGGGGTCACAGGGTCCTGCTGGAGAGCTCATGTTCCCAAGTGTCCTTCCGGGCAGCTCTGACTCACTTTGAGGATGAATGTCTAGGAAAAAAAAGCTCCTGCTGGAGTGAGGCAGATGCTGCAAGCAGAGCATTGTCCTGCCAGGGGCCAGTCCCAGCTCCTATACAGTTTGGCAGGGAATGAGCTCTCAGTGAGCCCAGAAAAGGGGTGTTCATGGGGTGGAGGCAGCTGTTGTGCCAACCTTGGCGCTAGCTGCCCACCCAGCACACTGCCAGGCTGACCCACTTGGACTGGTGCTAGCCGTGCCTGCCAGCTTGCCACAGGGACCATAGGTGCTCAGCAGGGCAGCCTCCTTGCTGCTTCCATGGCCCTTCTGCTTGGCCAATGTCACCCATGGGCATTTACAATTCTGGAACAGGAGGCTGGCCAATGTTGGGTGCTGCAGCCAGCTATGCCATCTCTAGCCTGTGAATAAGCAGGAGACATTATCCTGTGGTTGGTGCATGTCTCCCTGCCTTGTGGTGCATGGGGCTGCTCCCTGCAGCAGAGTCTCATTGCTGCTCATTTCTTTGCATCTGGGGTTTTAACTCCCCACAGCCCTTCTGGTGGGGAGCAGGGCCAAGAGCTGCTGAGGAAGCATTTCACAGTGGTGGTGATGGAGCAGGCAGGAGACCTTTACCAAATGGAAAGACTGTGGGGCCAGGTGTCAAAGGGCTGGCAGGGGCCAAGGCCACTGCTCCCAGCCAGCCCTGGCTCCTGGTCCCATGTGCAGGGAGCCTGGGAAAACAGGGAGCCCTGGTCTTTCAGGCCCCAGCAGCTGTGACTTGCCTGGGCTCCAGCCTGCTGAGGGCAACATGCTCCATTGCCCCCAGCGCCACACTGTACATCAGCCAGGGAAGGGGAGGGAGGGGGCAGGGGGTCTGTGCTCATCTTTGGGCTACCCTGTTGCACAGGGCTGGGGAGGGTGCCTCCAGAAGAGGCTCCCAACTCACTCTGCCACCTCTTTAAACAGGAAATCCACAAGTGGCTCCAATTTCCTTTTGTAAGTGAAGCTGTACAGGGCATTCCTCCCTGCTTACTGCTCCACAAACCCCAAATAGCATCCCCATGATGGTGCAGCTGCTCCAGCCACCCTACCCTGGTGAATGTGCATCATCCCTCTCCAAGGTGGGAGCTGGATGTGTGGGGGCGCTGCACGTGGTGGGCTAAGGTTGCAGGGCCAGGAGGAGCCAGCATCAGAGTGCTAGAGATGGAGGGAGCCCCATTGTCCCTATAGAAAGGAGCCCAGATGGGCTTGTTGAACAGTGTCAAGGGGTGTTTTGGATAGTGAATGCAAAAATAACTGCTGAAAATGCTTTTATATATAGTGAGACATATACGTCAAATGGAGTGATCAAGGCGTTTCTGCTCCCCCAGGCTGAGGCTGAAGTGGCTTCTCTGAATCGCCGTATCCAGCTGGTGGAGGAGGAGCTGGATCAAGCTCAAGAACGCCTGGGCACTGCCCTGCAGAAGCTGGAGGAAGCTGAAAAGGCAGCTGATGAGAGCGAAAGGTGTGACAGAGAGGGACAGCGAGGGTGGTCTCAGGTCACCCTTGATTGCAGGCAGCTCCCTTGGTTTTGCAGTGGGGTTTGGGGATCCCCCTCAAGTGATCTTATGGGATTTGCATTGGTTTTCCTGCAGACCCCAAAAGGAAAGAGCAAAGCCACAATGCAGAGAAGTCCCCCAGATATGGGCGTTCTTGGCACGCTTTGAAATTTCCATGGAACTCATAAAATCCTGAAAAATCTGATCTGGTGTTTATACAAATATCAGTCTATAACTGAAGCCAGAGGGTGCTTGGAGCCTGTTTTCTGTCCCAGAGCAGCCTCTTCTGCTCGAGAGTTGAGCAACGGCCCAGGAGGGGACTTCTATGCCTGGGAACTGTGGTTGACCTTTGAGAACAAACTAGTCTCATTCAAAAAGAAGTCCTGCAGAGTGTTTCCCCATCCTCACAGCAAGCAGATTTACCGGGCGGGAGCTATGCAGGCAAGGGCATCACAGCATTCATGGCAGTTACATGAACTCTCCCCTCCATTGGCAAAGACCAGTTTGAGCAGCAGCATCTGAGCGAGAGAAGAGTCTGCAGGAGTCCCTGTCAAAGGGGTTCATGTGGGTTTGGTGACCCCCTGCTTGTGAGCGTCATTCCTGAATGGGAAAAGGCTTTGTGACAGGATTTTTTCTAGCATTTCCTAAAGGTTGCTAGCCTGTCAGACTGCTTTTGTGGAGATTGTGACCAGTTCATCGTGGACTGCACATGATTTTATCCCCCTGAATGATGAGTTCAGGACCTGCCTGGTTGAGAGGCACCATGGCCACATCTTGGTCTGGAACACAGTCCTGGGGTGGCCTTGGGGTCAGGTCTGCTGCTTTATTTGTGCACAGGACCATCCTTGGCATTACCACTAGTGTGACCCTACTGTGTGAGGTGGCCAATGAGTGCCAGTGCCCCAAGTCTCTGGAACTGGAGGATGGCAGGGTTAGGGCACAGTGGATGGGAGGTGCAGGTGCCATCTTGATCCACAGCAGTAACATATTTTGGCTCGTGCTTTCCTCAGAGGTATGAAGGTCATTGAAAACAGGGCCATGAAGGATGAGGAGAAGATGGAGCTCCAGGAAATGCAGCTGAAGGAGGCGAAGCACATAGCAGAGGAGGCTGACCGCAAATACGAGGAGGTGCGTGCCCACATTCACATGTCCCCTTCCCCCAGTGCTGATTCCCTGGCAACACCCTGGGCTGCCTCCCCACAGCCCTGTGTCCCAAGCCAGGGCAAGTATGGGGCTGATGTGTGCCCCTTGCTGCTGTCGACAGGTCGCCCGCAAGCTGGTTGTCCTTGAGGGAGAGCTGGAGCGCTCAGAGGAGAGGGCAGAGGTAGCAGAGAGGTGAGTTGGGCTCCCATTGGGCAGCATGAAGAGGCCCCACGTGGCCCTTGCCCTGAGTCCCTAGCAGCTGGGGGTGGCCGTGTGTCTGTGTGGGAATGGGGATATCCTTTCCCAAGAACAGCAGGTTCTGCTGTCAGGGTGGTCCCTGGGCTCACAGACTGGGGGCAGGGGGATTCCAACCTGCACATCCTTGACCCTGTTCTCTGCTGCCCCCCCACCCTGGGGTGTTCCTCTTCTGCCCTAGTCGAGTGAGACAATTGGAAGAAGAGCTGCGGACCATGGACCAGACTCTCAAATCCCTCATTGCCTCAGAGGAAGAGGTACTGGGGCAAGGGTGCAGGGCTATCCACAGCAATCCCCTCTCTCTGTCACTGTCTCTTAAACTGTGTGAGCCACCTCTCCTCTCTGCACTACTGCCTCTGCCACAACCTCCCCTTGCCTCCTGCTCTGGCGGACGCATCCCTCTGTGCCTGCCCTCCTTCTAGGCAGGGCTGGTGAGAGCCCAGCTGGCAGTGATGCTCAGGGTGTCTGTGCAAGGAGGCATGAGGAACAGATGAATAAATACATCTCAGCAGCTTCTGCTCGCAGTGGCTCTGTTCCTTCTGCGCCTGCACTGCCTGAGTTTTCTCCTCCCTCAACTTGTTCTCTCTCTTTCTTTCCTCCTTCCCTACCCACTCTTTCTGCTCCTTCCTCTCACCTGCCCCTTGGCCCTGCTCCCCCTTCTGCTGGCCCTGCTTGGGATGTAGTAAATGTGGTGATCTAGAGAAGGAGCTGAAAATTGTCACCAACAACTTGAAGTCCCTTAGAGACCCAGGCTGACAAGGTAGGATCCAGAGGGGCTGCTGGGGCTGGGCAGAGGGTGCATGGTCTGGGGCTGCTGGGGTCCTCCACTGAAGTGAAGTATGGACGGAGGTGTCCTGTGGGGCTCATGGCTGCCCATCTGTCTCTGCAGTATTCCACCAAGGAGGACAAGTATGAGGAGGAAATCAAGCTTCTAGGCGAAAAGCTGAAGGAGGTAAGGGGTGTGGGGCTGGGACCCCCAAGAGAGGGGCTGGCACTGCATCAGTGCAGGCACGAGTTTGCCATCCCCTGTGGATTTTGACCCTGTTACACCCATGTCCTCTCACCCTTCCCCAAATTGTGGCCTTGCAACATGGAAGATGTCTGGGTCTGGGATGCCCCCATGGGATCCTGATACCCCAGAGAGGGGTCGTGGCCCATCTGAAGGACTGGTGTTTGCATCCCCAGGGAGCATAGTCCCATTGGAGTTGCATCCTGCAGCCTCATGCTGCACTCTGCTCCTCTGCTTGCCTCTGCCCTGTGTGGTGTCCTGCTCCCAGGACATGCGCTGGCAGGAGCTCATGCCCTGCACACACCAACTTCAAGCCATGTCTGTTTTGAAGTGATCAGTCCAGTGTTGGTTGCACACACAACCTATGAAGTGTGTGGGCTCCCATGATGCTTTTGGTGGTCAGGACAGACTGGGATCAACAGAAAGCCCAACATGGAGGCACTTTGCCCAGCTGACTCCTTTGAGGGCAAGTTCTCACCCCTGCTGTTAGTTTAGGGCATGGGGGTCCATGGGGCCTTTGTCTCTTGCCTTTCCCAGGGGAGGGCGCATGGGAAGTACAGGAGATGCAGATGAGGCAGATTTGGGGTGCAGTGAAGCATGCTCCATCCCTGTTGTACCCTGCAGCTTACCCTCTCTCCCCTGCACTCCCGTAGGCTGAGACCCGTGCGGAGTTTGCAGAGCGGTCTGTGGCGAAGCTGGAGAAAACCATCGATGATCTAGAAGGTAAAGCGTCCTCACTGTCCCTGTGTCGCTCTTTCCCAGGGAACACTGCCCAAGATGTGGCTCCAGCAGGGCCAGACAGGGCTTGGCCAGGGTGAGGGGCTGGGCAGGGGTCCTGGAAGCAGGGAGGCTGGATGCTGTGGTGTCCAGTGCAGGGGCACAGATATGCTGCAATCTGTGGCTCTGCCTTCAGGTGGGGAATAAGGCTTCATCTACATCACCTGTGTCCACATGCTCCTGCTGTCCTTGGCCCCCTGCTCACAGCCACCCTCTCTCTCTTTGCTGCCCATCCCCCCTCTACTGCCTGCCACCCACTCACCCCCTGCCTGCCTGCAGATGAAGTGTATGCGCAGAAGATGAAGTACAAATCCATCAGCAAGGAGCTGGACAATGCACTTAATGACATCACCTCCCTCTGAGCCCCCCACTGGGTGCTAGCACCGCACCCCCTCCCCTGCTCAGCCACTTGCCTGCCTGGCCATCCCACCTTTCTCTCTCCCTGCCTGCTCTGTCCCCTCTGTCCTTCCCAGACCATGCCTGTCCATCATCTACTTTGGGAAAAGAGCCAAGCCAGGTTGTTCTCACAATACCCCTCTCTGTGGGGAGACAAGGTGTAAGTGTTTAGGGGTGTTTGGCTGGGAAGGGGAACAGCAGCCAGGACCCCCTCATGCTAGGTTTGGTGCCCATGCAATTGCAGGTTCGTGCCACAGCATTACCTGGCAGGAAACAGCTGTGCCTAGGAGTCCTTTGCTTCAGCAGCTCCCTCCTCAGCTCCCTGGTAGCATAAGCACCAGGGGACATCTGCCCCCCACATTCCTCCAGCAAAGCCCCCTGGTTCTGCTTGCTGAGCCCAGGGCGGTGTGGGGGGGTACCTGCACAGGGAAAGTGGCACCTCCACCACCAAAACAGATGAAGGCTTAGGCCCACAGGACGGAGGGGAGAGGTAGGTTGTGCAGGCAGCCTGTCCCCAGGCAGACAGTCCCCAGGCCCCTGCTCATCCCTTTCCTCTGCCTCCCTTCTATCCTTTGCACATCGCTGTTCAGTTTACATTTCATGACTTTTTTTTTTTGTTCTGTCCCCCTGAGTTGGTCTCAATAAAGCATTTTCTTTCCTCCATTTCTCCTTTGTTTTCTTCATGCGACTCTGTCCCTCATCTGCCTGTTTCATGCAAGTGCTGGCAGCTGGGTGGTAGGAGGTGGTTGCAGACAGCTGGCAGCTGGGTGGTAGGAGGTGGTTGCAGGCAGCTGGCAGCTGCAGGACCCCTGGAACAGCCCTGGCTGAACCCTGAGCAGCTCCCATGCTGCCAGGCTGAGTGGGACAGGGCCCTTTGTGCCTCCACCCAGGGGATGATCCCCACCACCCCCTGGCTCTCTGACACAGCTTTCCTCATCTCATGCCATCTTCTTTATGACTCTTTTGACATGAAATATCAAGGTTAGACCTGGTCCTGTCCATTTTCTGTCCTCACTCCTGGACATTGCCTACAAGCAGCAGTCCCTGGCATCATTCTTTCATCACCCTCCCACACCAAAGGGGCTAACCCTACCTTTCAGCAGTGATCCCTGGCCCTAAATGAGACCCTGATCCTCATTCTCCTTCCTCAGCATTCTACCCTGCCCCACAGCTCTGTCCCTGAATTGATGGACCCACGGCCCTGTTCCTGCCCAAAGACTGGCTGCCTCTTCCTGCTGGCCCAGCTCATTCCCAGTTGCTGTCTGGGAAGCAGCAGGGTTTCCAGCAAGGACTTTGTGGAATTCTGTCTCTTTTGACTAACTTGTCTTTCTTTCTTCCCTCTGCTACACTTACCTCTCCTTTTGTTTAGAACATTCCCATCAGGAGGCCAAGAAAAACCACATTCTCACTAAAAAGCTGCAAGTCATCCTTACTGAACTTAAAAACTGAGCTGTTGACAACTCCCAGCCCAGCCCAGCCCAGCCCAGCCAGACTCCCGCACCCAGGCTGCCACCCCCACTCCCTGCCCTATGCCAGGCTGGCTCGAGGATGGGAGTGCTTCCCCACTCCCTGCTGGGGTTAGGAAGTGCATTGGAGCCTTGGCTTATCCCCCTGGGGGTAACTGACCTGCTTGGGGGGGTTGGGGAGTCCTCTGAAGCTGATCAGTTTTTCTTGGGAGGGAGGGAAACGAGGGGTTTTATGATGTCCTGGGATACCTATGCAGTGATGGCTATCCCCCAGAATTGGTCTAACCCTGCCAGGGAGGGATGAGGTAGCTTGTATCGATGCCTTCCTTCCCTTGTCCCAGGGAATGTCAGCCAGCCTCTTCTTTCCCCTCACTCTGGTCATCCCAGACTATGCATGGAGGATCCCTGCAGAATAGGGTCCCTGCAGGGTACTGAGGGCTGGGAAAGGAGCTGAGGACCTGGTAGCACCCATTACTCCAAACCTGAGATAGGGAAGAGCCTGGCCAGGAGCTCTGGGAGACAGGGCTGTGTGGGCAGAGCTCTCATCCCATTCCTATCTCCAGAGGGAAGGAGAATGCTGTTTGGAAGTGAGTGCAGTAGGAGGCTGCCTTGGCAGCCAGGTTGTCCAGCAGAACTCATCCTTGAAGTCTTAGCTTTGTTCCTTCTCTCTCTGCTGTTCTCTCTGTTCACCTTCCCAGGCTGCTGCCTCACTGTCTTCTTGACAAAGCACCTCTGGGTCATGCAGCAGGTACTGGCTCTCTGCTTTTGCGGGCTGAGGGTTTGTGTGTGAGCCCACAGCCAAATGGTGCTGATGCTGGGGAAGAATGTGCAGTGAGCATAGCAGGGAGATGGGGCCGTACTGGTGGCTGGCTGGGGAAGGGGTATCTATCAGTGGTATCCATGCTGTGGAGGGCCTGGCTATGAGCAATGAGGTGCCATGGGAGGATGGAAATGCCAAAGAGTGGGGACCATCCACCCTGAGTGACTGGCCCGGCTGGCCTGGCTGCCTTGGTAGGTCCCAGAGTGGCTAGACATCCTTGCCAGTGGTGGGGCTGCATGCACCACAGGGACAACCCGTGTGGCTGGAGGCTGGTGCCATACTGAAATGTCTGTTTGTGTGTGTCTGTGCTTAGTGTGGTGTGTGTGGGTCTGACTGTGCCTGAGTATGCTCTGGTTGTGTCCCTTGTGTTCACAGAGAGTCTGGCCAGTGCAAAAGAGGAGAACGTGGGCATTCACCAGGTCCTGGATCAGACCTTGTTGGAGCTGAACAACCTCTGAGCTGCCCTGGGGAGCCCCTGTCCCTCTTCCCTACCCCACATGTGCACCCCACTGGCATGCTCAGGATGTCATCAGCTGAACTGCGTCTTGGCCAAATCCACACATCCACTGAGAAGGGAAGCCCTGCAGCCTTACACCATGGCTCAGGGGTGTCTTCTCTGTGCACAGCCTGACTGGCTCTGTCCTGTCTTCATGTCCAAATATTAAAGTAGTTTGACAAGATGGATGGCTGTGCTTGGTCCTTGCAGGAGGGCATAGGCACTAGGAGATGTGGTGGGGGTCTCTCTGCCCAGTTCTTGCAAGGAGGCTCTACAGGGTCTTGGGTCCAGAGCGGGATATGGCCAGCATAAGAATGTCCTCCACAGCTGTGGAGGGTTGGGAGCAATAATGCACGTGGTTTGGGCTACGTTCCCATGTCTCCATCGCCTCCTTGTGATGCACTGAAAACCTCCAAACTCAGTCCAAAGTGGCCATCCTCTTCAAGTGCACAATGATAAAGATATGTCACTGACGTGTCCCCTTCCACATCTGGCATGCTACCTGCTTCTGATCCTCAATAATCCTGGCTCCAAAACCCTAATGGTCAACCCTGGGTTTCTCCTGATGTTCTTTGCCAGTTGAGACCATGCTCTCCAGCTGCAGTGTAGAGGATATTTTGCACGTTTGGTCCTGTCCAAACAGGCCCAAGAGCTACCGCATGGGCTATCTCCTGTTTGATCTGCTCAAAGGCCTGTTGTTGCTCAAGGCCCCACTCAAAATGGTTTTTCTTCTGTGTCACTCAATAGAGGGGGCTCACAAGCTGACTATAACCTGGAACGTGCATCCTCCAGAACCTCAAAAGGCCTAGGAAAGCTTGTGCTTCCTTCTTGTTAGTCATTGGAGACATAGAGGCTATTTTGTTCACCATATCCATGGGCACGTAAGGGTGTCCATCCTGCCATTTTATTCCCAAGAACTGGATCTCCCATGAGGGTCCCTTTACCTTACTTTGTTTTATGGCAAAACCAGCTTTCAGAAGAATTTGGCTTATTTTCCTCCCTTTCTCAAAAACTTCTGCTGTCTTGCCCCACACTGATATCATCAATATATTGCAGGTGTTCTGGAGCTCCCCCCTGTTCCAGTGCAGTCTAGATCAGTCCATGGCAGATGGTTGGACTGTGTTTGCACCCCTGGGGCAGTCATTTCTAAATATACTGGACACCCCCTAAGTGAAGGCGAACTGTGGCCTGCGCTCTGTTGCCAGAGGGGTTGAGAAAAATGCATTAGTGATATAAGTTGTGGCACCACTTGGCTTCTTTTGACTCCTGCTCATATTGAAGTTCCAACATGTCTGGCACAGCAGCACTCAGAGGTGGTGTGACTTCATTCAGGCCACGATAGTCCACTGTCAGCCTCCACTCCCCATTAGACTTCCACACTGGCCATATGGGGCTGTTAAAGGGTGAGTGGGTCCTGCTGATCACTCCTTGTTTCTCCAGTTGATGAATTAGCTCATGAATGGGAATTATGGAATCTCGGTTGGTGCGATAATGCTGTTGGTGCACTGTTCTGATAGCAATTGGCACTTGTTGGTCTTCAACTTGCAGCAATCCCACAATGAAGGGATCTTCTGAGAGGCCAGACAGATTAGATTATTGTTTGATTTTCTCTGTATCCACAGTAGCTACATAACAGGGTTTGAGGGAGATATGGTCTCCGCTGTCCGTCTCTCAGGGACGGAATCAGGTTGAAGCAAGCCCAGTGCAGAGTAACACATGGCACGCAGGCAATCCTGTAGCAAAGAGGCTTTATTCAAGTTTCCCGCAGCTTATAAGTCTGCTGGGAGGAAGGGAGGGGCTTGGCCACTTGGTTAGCCAACGGGAGGAGACAGGAGATTAAGACCCAATAAGAACTCAGGGACTGGAGGGAGACAAGTGGGACAACCAATGGGGTTAGAACAGGGGCAGGGGCTGGCTCAGTGAACAGGATCAAGATGGAGCCACCCAGGGAAGCCACGTGGGGGGTGAATGAGATTTTACACAGCATAGGGAGTTCCCGTACAATAAAACTGCGATGCCTGAGTTTAAACTGTAAGTGTTTTTCTGTGTTGACTTCGGGAAACTGCATCTGCATTGGTTTTTCCTCTAAAGATGTTGTTTCCAAAGTTTGTAGTCTGAGCTGTCTCTCACAGCTACACCAAAAGCCCATTGATACCCCTTGGGATCTTTGAAGTATTCCCTCCTGAGGTAATCAATGCCAAGGATACAAGGGGCCTCTGGGCCAGTGAGAATGGGGTGCTTTTCCCACTTGTCCCCTGTTAAACTCACTTCAGCCTCCAATACCCATAATTCCTGGCATCCCCCTGTCACTCCAGAGATCCAGATATGTTCCAAACTTCTGTCTATTGATGGCATCAATGTGCACTGTGCACCAGTATCCACCAAAGCTCTATACCTCTGTGGATCTGATGTGCCAGGCCATCGAATCCACACAGTCCAGTAGGCCAGGTCATCCCTTTCCTCCTCCTGGCTGAAGGCAGGGACCCTCTATTCCTGTTCCTGGTCAGAATATTCACTGTCTGACCTTTATGATGCCATATCAGAAGTCCCCTCACCAGGATCAGAGGAGTTGATTTCAGTCCTTTTATATCTGGGAGGTCGCTGTTTTCTTTCTTGAGTCTCTGCAGCTTTCTTGGGTAACCCCTTCTTAACAACTCTCTTCCCTCTCAATTCACTTACCTGGGTGTCATGGTTTTGCTGGTTCTTGTAACTGGGCAGGAAGTTTTCCCTTCCCCCTGCCCACTGCTTGCAGGTCTGTTAAGTGAGCAGTTAAGGGACACAAAGGAAGCGGCTTTCTGGTTAATGGCTCAGAATGTCATCTCCTGGGAAACGGAGGTGAGGAGCTCCTCTTTACTTTTTTTTCTCTTGTCTTCTGGGAAACAAGGGGAGGAGTTTGGGTTTGCTGCTGAGGCTGGAAAAAGGTCGGAGTGGAAGCTCAGTGGTTTTTTTGTTCTCAGCCTGCTTGCCAGCTGTGGATCCCGCTTGGATTTTTCATCAGAGAGGAACTGTTTTCTGGAAGTTTTTTCCCCTTCCCCGTTCCCATTTATTTCTTTCTTGGCGGTGGTCCTTGTGCACATCAAGGGGAGAGGGAAGACTGTGCTGCACGGTTCGACCAGCCTAATAGAGGGAGTTGTTTTTTTTTTTCCCATTGGAGAGGACCTTTTTTTTCCTCTCTTGTTGTTGTTCCTCTCCCTCCTCTCTCTCCCCTTTCCCAGTGTGTGTGGTTTATCCAACACACCCCAGAGGGTGTTACCTCCACGTGGCAATGACCAGTGATTCCACAGCGCCCCCTGCCGACCAGCATAACAAACTGCAGGCTCTGCATTTCCAGGGATCCAACAGCACCACTTAGTGACTGGCACAGGACACTACAAGCTCTGCATCTCCAGTGATCCAACAGGGCCCCCTGTTGACTGTGGTTAGAATTTCACCAAAGGGCATGAACTGAACTGTTTACTTTGGTTTTTTTCCTTTTCCTTGTTTATTGATTTGTTTTGAAGGGGATTATTTGTGGGTATAGGAGTATTGTTTGGTTGTTTTACTTGTTTTCTTTCATTGTTTCTGCCAATACACACATAGCTTTTAATAAAGGGCTGTTATTTTTTCTTTTCCATAATTTTTTTTCCCTCAATTGGAGCCTCTTAATTTCAGATTTATAATTGCTTAGAGGGAGGAGTTTGGATCTTTTCTCATAACTCATCCTCAACAAAACACGTGTATCTCATTTAAACTGGGACATTGGGTTTCCAGCTTAAAGGTGGGTTCACCATTCCACTTCCTCATGTCTTCCCCTGGTCATGCAGAAAGAACCAGAGTTCATCACGTGGTCTGAGCTTGGGGCTTCCTTTCCCTCTGACCGGGACAGCAGAGGACTGATCTCTTGGGCTGCCCCTGAGAGCTGAGGTGCTGGCCCATGGGGATGCAGAAGTGCCCAGAGTTTCTTCTACATTTTGGATCCAGGAGGACATCATCTCTACAGTTGGTGCATCCATCTGCAGGTAATATAATGCTACCAGGCTACTGGAGTATGATGCAGGGGTGCTTTTAACCACCTTCCTCTACATGGCCATTGTGCAAGGAACATCCTCTGGATCTTCAGGGGCATTATCAGTTCTTCAATTACTATAAGTGATTTCCAGCACTGCTGATTCTCTCAAGTACTGGATACCTTCATCTGCAGTGGTCCACTTCCCTGGGGAGTTCATTAGATCTTCCTTAAATGGATACCTTGTGCTCACACTTGAGAGGAACCATCTCCAAAGACTGAAAATTGTTCTTTCCAATTCCTCTTTCAATTTCACGATCTCTAGCAAGGGAGGTGCCGCCCTAGAAACCTGCCTAAATCTTTCCACACACCCTTCCACCCAGGAACTGGGCACCTCAGGGCGCATCCCAATATATCATCACTTAAAGTTTGTTCTCTCTTACACCAGGATAACACCAGATGCCACGAGCTCCATAGTGTGCTGACAGTATTAGTTAGTAATAGTAGCAGCTTACATAAGGATAAGCAAAGACCATGGGAGACTTCATTATAAAGCCATTCATATCAATCTCAGGCAGGGAGGGGAGGGTGTATTCCTCCGTCATCCCCAGAAGCTAAATCCTCCAGCATAACAAGGCTGTCAGTGTAAGGACAAAGCATGGAGCCATTTTTTATATTAGTATGTTCCCAAACTCAGCAAAATAAAGCCAGTAGTGCAGCTGGCAAACTCCGTGTCCCACACAGGAGCTTGCTACTCAATAGCTACTATTACTACAGCATGCAATATGTATATATATATATATAAAACTGCCTTTATCTCATCCCTGTTTGGGTGCCAAAAAGACTGTAGTGGGTTGATCCTGGCTGGACACTAAGTACCCACCCAGCCCCTCTATCACTCCCCTTCCCCACCAGAAAAGGGGAGAGAGAATAAGATGGAAAACAACTCATGGGTTTAGATAAAGCAGTTTACTCAAGCAAAAAAAAAAAAAAAAGCAAATGTTGTAGTATGTTGAGGACAACCATGAAATAAAAACTGGGCACCTTATGATGATGGCCTACATTCAGCTTTTTATTGCTTCATCCAGTATACTACATCTTATTCTCACAGCTGCACTCACACTCTGACTGTAGAATCTTACATACCAAAACTATTCTTAGCTCTGTTATCTATATATTATTACCAACCTTCACATATGATTGGATGTTCACTTCTTATTTACGTTCTTTCCTTGCTGCTAGGCTCCACTGCCTTGCTGTATACCTCCACAAGCAAAAGCTTGTGCTTGCAAAAGTGAAGCAGAAAATAAGAAAAGTTTATTCTCTGCTTCCTATCAGCACTGATGGTTGTCCACTTCCCAAAAAGCAGGGCTTCAGCACATATAATGCTTTCTCAGCAGGCATCCATTGGAAACAATGAATGCCCCCCTTGCTTCTCCTTTCCTTAGCTTTTATATCTGAGATGATGTCATATGGTATGGAATATCCCTTTGGTCAGTTTGAGTCAACTGGCCTACTTGTGTCCCCTCCCAGAATCTTGCCCTTGACTGGGGAAGGAATGTTACAGTGCTGATGCTGTGCTCAGCAGTAACCAAAATACTGGTGTGTTAATACCCTTCTAACTGCCAATGCAAAGCACAGCACTGAGAGGGCTGCTATGGGGAAATGAACTCCAGCTCAGACCCAATACAAGGAGTTACCAGGGCTCATTGAGAGCTTTAAACTAGATTTGAAGAGGGAAGGGGATAAAACCAGGATCACTAGTGATAAGACTGTGGGCAGCACACCAATGTTTGAGGGAAAGTGTGCTAGTGATGTCCTTTCGTCTGCCATCTCAGTGGAGGTAGGGGTTGGAGATCCATGTGGCAGAAAAGACGCGAGGGTTATTGATGTGTTAGAAACCACCAAAGTGCCTGACAATGGTCAAGTAGAAATTAGGTCTTCTCCCTCAAAAAGGTGGTGGGATCAACAGCCCAACTGAAGTGCAACTACACCAATCAATGCAGAATGGGTAATAAACAGGAGGAGTTGGAAGTCATTGCGCAACAGGAAAACTATGACATAGTTGCCACCATGGAAACATGACTCATACATTGGAGTGCTGCAATGAATGTCTATAAACTCTTGAGAAGGGATAGGCAAGGAAGGAGAGGCGATGAGGTAGCCCTATATGTTACGAAGTGTGTTGATTGTCTTGAGCTTGATAATGGTGGTGATAGGGTTGAGAGCTTATGGATAAGAATCTGGGGGAAGGACAACAAGGCAGATATCCTGGTGGGAATCTGTTATAGACCACCCAATCAGGATAAAGAGATGAATGAAATATTCTATAAGCAGCTGGGAGAAGTCTCAGAATCACTGGCCTTTGCTGTTTTAGGGGACTTTGACTTATCAGATGTCTGTTGGAAATACAACACAGTGGAGAGGAAACGATCTAGGAGATTCCTGGAGTGTGTGAAAGAGAACTTCCTGATGCAGTTGTTGAGTGACCCAACTAGGGAAGATACCAAACTGGACCTCTATTTTGTGAACAGAGAAGGACTTGTGGGTGATATGATGGTTGGAGGCCATCTTGGGCAAAGCAATCACAAAATGGTAGATTTTGATTATTGACTGTCCCAGTTTAAATGAGACACAGGTGTTTTGCTGAGGATGAATTATGAGAAAAGATCCAAACTCCTTCCTGTAAGTAATTATAAATCCGAAACTAAGAGGCTTCGATTGAGGGAAAAAAAATTATGGAAATGAAAAAATAACAGCCCTTTATTAAAAGTTATGTGTGTATTGGCAGAAACAATGAAAGAAAACAAGTAAAACAACCAAACAATACTCCTATACCCACAAATAATCCCCTTCAAAACAAATCAATAAACAAGGAAAAGGAAAAAAAAAAGTAAACAGTTCATGCCCTTTGGTGAAATTCTAACCACAGTCAACAGGGGGTGCCGTTGGGTCACTGGAGATGCAGAGTTTGTAGTGTCCTGTATCAGCCACCAGGTGGTGCCGTGGGATCACTGGAGCTGCAGAGCCTGCAGTTCGCTATGCTGGCCAGCAGGGGGTGCTGTGGAATCACTGGTCGTTGTCACATGGGGGTAACACCCTCCGGGGTGTGTTGGAGAAACAAAAAAAAAAGGGTTTCCCTCCCCCCCGCACACACACTGGGAAAGGGGAGAGAGAGAGGGGGGAGAGAAATAACAAAAAAAAAGTCCTCCCCAATGGAAAAAAAAAATTCACTCTGTTTAGCTGGTTGAATTGTGTGGCACAGTCGTCCCTCTCCCCTTGATGTGCATAAGGACCACTGCCAGGAAAGAAACAAACGGGAACGGGGAAGAGGAAAAAAAACTTCCAGAAAAACAGTTCCTCTCTGATGAAAAATCCAAGCAGGATCCACAATAGGCAAGCAGGCCAAGAACAGAAAGAACCACTGAGTTTCCACTCCAACCCCGTTCCAGCCTCTGCCGCAACCCAAAAAGTCCTCCTCCCTTTTCCCAGGAGAGAGAGAGAAAAAAAGGTAAGGAGGAGCTCCTCATCCCCCCCCTCCTCCCATTTCCTAGGAGATGAGAGCAATTAACCAGAAAGCCACTTCTTTTGTGTCCCTTAAGTGCCCACTTAACAATCCTGCATGCAGTGGGCAGGGAGAAGGGAAAAATTCCTTCCTGGTTTCCAAGAACCAACAAAACCATGACATTGACCAAATAAGGAGGGTGGTTAGCAAAATTGCTACCTTGGACTTCCAGAGGTCAGACTTTGGCCTGCTTAGGAGACTGGCTGACAGAGTCCCTTGGGAGCAGTTCTGAAGGGCAAAGGTTTCCAGGAAGGCTGGACATTCTTCAAGAAGGAAATCTTAAGGATGCAGGAGCAGGTTGTCCCAATATGCCAAAAGATGAGCTAGCAGTGAAGAAGGTTGGCCTGGATGAACAGAGACCTTTGGCTGGAACTCAGGAAAAAAAGGGAATTTATGATCTTTGGAAGGAGGGGTAGGCAGCTCTGGGTCACAACAAGGATGTTGTGAGGTTATGCAGGGAAATAATTAGAAGGGTCAAAGCTCAACTAGAACTTCCATAAAAGAGAATAAAAAATATTTTAAAAAATACGTTAACAACAAAAGGAGGGCTAAGGAGAATCTCCACCCTTTATTGGGTGTGGGAGGAAACATAGTGACAAAGGCTGATTTATTTAAAGCTTTCTTCGCCTCAGTCTTTAATAGTAAGACCAGTTGTTCTAAGGGTACCCAGCCCCTTGAGGTGGAAGACAGGGATGGGAGCAGAATGAAGACCTCATAATTCAAGGGTAAATGGTTAGTTACCTGCTATGACACTTAGATACACGCATCTATGGGGCTGGATGGGATCCACCCAAGGGTACTGAGGGAGCTGGCAGAAGTGTTCACTCAGTCCCTTTTAATCATTTACCAGCAGTCCTGGTTAACCAGAGAGGTCCCAGTTGACTGGAAGTTGGCAAAAGTGACACCCATCTACAAGAAGGGGAGGAAGGAGGATCCAGGGAACTCCAGGCCTGTCATTCTGACTTTGGTGCCAGGGAAGGCTATGGAGAAGATCATCTTGAGTGCCTTCACATGACACATGCAGGACAACCATGCAATGCTACAGGCTTCGGGAAGAGTGGCTAGAAAGCTGCCTGGTGGAAAAGGATTAGGGAGTGTTGGTCAACAGCCAGCTGAACACAAGCCAGCAGTGTGCCCAGGTGGCCAAGAAGGCCAATGACAGCCTGGCTTTATCAGAAATAGTGTGTCCAGCTGTAAGGACTTAAAGAGCACAGTTGCCTATCTCCAAACACTGTCAAGGCCACAGAAGGAACTTCCCGTAAGATAAAACATCCCAGCTGTGAGGAACTGGACTTTTTTAATTGCCTAAAACATTGCTACTGGAGCAAGCTGTGCAAGCCTCCTGCCAGGGGATTGAAGATAAGGCTGAAGGGAGGAGGCCATAACCCACAAGCTTTTAGATTTGGGAGGCCCTAGGGGTGAAGTCTTGGGGGTGTGATGCTTCTTTAGGGGTGTGTGATGTTTATCTAAAGGAGACCAGTGGCACTCTCTGGATGTGTGATGCTTATCTCCTGTGAGCCAGGCTGTATCAAAAGGGGCCTTTTGTGCACACTGCCCTAGAGAATACCTGGCTTTTAGCGGGGCACCTCCTGGGAGGCCCCCCTCTGCACCCCAAGCCTAAATGACTTTGCAGAGACCAGCTTCTCCAGCTTCTTCGATAGTATCATGACTCTGCAAAAACAACCCCCCCACATACACTCAGGGGAGGCACCAGGAGGGTTTCTGAAGGTATATAAACCCACTGAATTTTGTGGTTTGTGGGCCTCTCTCTCCCACCACTCCCCAACAGAACAAGACACCAGTGGCAACAACAACCAAGTTCACCAGAGACCTCTGAAGTGGTGACTATAAACATTTACTTTTTCTCTCTCTTCCCTTCTTTCTTTTCCCTTTAACTCTTCTTCTTCTCTCTCTTTTCCCTTACACATTTTCTTGGGTGGCTATATTACAACCAAAATGGCTACATACCTGTTTTCCTTTGCAACCAGATTGTTCTAAAATAAAACGCATATATATATATAAACACTGATCATCTAGTATTGTTTTACTTTAATTCACTCTAAGGGATTTAATAACAAAACAACAGTTACTCCTGTCTGGTAGAGCAGGTTATAACAAGAGCAGGGACTGCGCCTGGTGTAGGTGAGATGTGGTTAGCACACCCATGGATACCCAGAACTTGGACTGTATAAAGGCGATACTCCAAGAAGAAGGACTCTGGGACCTCCACCACCAAGAAGCCCAGGGTGAAGAAAGACCAACAGGATGCCACTAGATCCACAGGTAGTAACTATCTTCTGATTGATCACTCTCCCTATTTCTTTCTTTTTCTTTACCTGACATTTATTGTTAAATAAAATCCATATTGTTGACTTCAGCATATGGTCTCATTTTCACCTTAATTTTGGCAGAGGCATCTCTCACTAATCAGATCATAACATTAAATTGGTGCCACATACAGGATACTGTTCTTCAACCCGAAGTACCGATTGACAATAGCACGAATCCCTCTGATGGAAATCTTGTGGTTCCCTCTGAGGGAACTTTTATGGAAAACAGCTGTCCTGTGTGGCCATTGTAAAGAAAACATTTTGTTGTCCTTCCTTGAAAAATTTGTTAGTCACCCCTCTCTCCCAGGGGTGGAATAAACATGAGAAAATTGGGATAATGAGCAGGCAATAGCAGACCACATAACTAGTTCTCAAGCCAAAAGAGGGTAAATCAGTTGTATGTACCATTTTGGGTGCTGCCCTTAAAGCAGCACAAAAGGAACTATTAGTTACTCAGAAATCTGAAGATGTGTCATGGTTTTGCCCACCAGCCAGCCCCTGAGGGTGAGGATGGTTTTGTCCAGGTGGATTTCTGGAGAAAAAGCCAATCAAAACTTTCAGTAACGCCTTTGTTAATTACATATTTAAGAAAACAGAAGAGAAACTTGTGACACAGATGAAATTAGTAGCAGTTGAAATTAGGAGCAGTAGCCATGTAGGAGCAGCGGCAGGCCCCAAGGAGGGCCAGGGCCCCCTCCTCCTCCGGCCTTGGGCTGGGGGCAGGTGTGGCACTAAAGCCTCCCCTTCTCTCCTATAACGGAGTAGAGAAGAAAAACTTGGGAGAAGAACCTGGACAAGATGTGCTGCAAAAGGAATTCCAGAGAGAAAGCACAGCCTTCAAGGTCGAAGTTGGCAGCTGCAGCAGGAGAGAGAAGTTCAAAGGGGAGAGCTGCTTCTCCCCCCTCTCGCTCTCTCTCTCTCTTCAGCAGGGAAAAGACTGAAAAATAAATCCCTGCCACCTGTGGAAGATTATTAGGGTGAGGACACCCCCATGTGGCTCATAAAGGATGCATGAGGAAGCTGAGACTTCATGAGAAGGCCTGAAATGAAACATAGTCCTGCTGGAGGCTTGTAGGCCATGGACAGAGACTTACGCTGGAGCAAGACGGCTCAGGTAAGCTTGGGATCTCAGTGAGAGATCCATGCTGCTGCTGGAGATTTGTGACCCTGAGTTGGGATCCAAGTGAGGGATCCATGCTGGTGCAGCTAAATTTGTGACCCTGAGAGATAGCAGAGAATGGAAGACCTGTTGTCTGAGAGATGGACTCACATTGGAGAGGTCTATCAAGGACTGTTCTCCCGTGGGAAGGGACCCCACAGGAAACATGGGTGGACTCAAAAGCCATTATCCCCTGTGACTCTGGTGAAGATCCATGGTAAGCAAGTGTCCCCTTGCAGTTCATGGAAGAGAAGACCTTCAGGGCCTGAGTAACCCCCAGGCTCCGGTCTTAGCCCAGGATGGGGGTAGGCCCAGCCCTGAGACCGACATAGGAAAGAGAAAGAGAAATAGTTCCAACTGCAACAAAAAAGAGTTGTCATCCTAGAGATAACAGAAGAAGAACTTTAGAGTGCTGCAGAGTTATTGAAGAGATCTGAAGCTCCAAAAATGGAGAAAGAGACTGCTTCTCCTCCTGAACTGATACAAAGGGGGGAGGAGTATTTCTGTAAATACATAGTACTTTTACCTAATTAGAATTGTTATAGATATAGTTCTTTAGTTTTTATCTTGCTAGTAATAAATCCTAATATTATTCTCTCCAATCAGATCTCTTTTGTCTGCATAAACCTTCTCTCAACTTATAGTAATTGTGTGGGGGGTAAGAAAAATTGACCCTGAGCAAAACCACGACATTTTTGGTAGAGAATGCGGGCAGAGACTGCCCGGAGAGGCAGTGGCCAGATCTGAAGCTGAATTTTGCCCCAAAAAAAGCACAGAGAGACTGCTTTAGAGACAAAGATTTGTTTCTTTAAAGCAGGAGGTATTTTAATGCAACGCGTTGGAGAGTTCCCAGGTCGCCCTGGACAAAGAACTCTGTCGTGTACAATTAACACAGCTTTTTATACAGTTCTGAGCATAAAGTTACATCATTAACATACATATTCATTAAATTGCAACATCTACTTGTAATATTCATATATAGGCGGAGTCTTCAATTTGAGGAGGTTTAGAGGTGGGAGTTCCTGTAGCCTTCATCATGGGCAGTGGTCGTTCGCAGTTCTTCCTCATTATAAACTTCTGAACTGTCCTGAAATCTTTCCCTAATTTGGATAGCTGGCAAGTGTGGTAGGGCCAGGTTGACTTTTGGCTCGTCCTAAGATTTCCTGATGTTGCTATCTTTTTGTTTTATGCTTTAAATGTTCTATCTTGTCAACATGTTCCGTTCCTCAGACAATTTATTACTTCTGTGGTTTCCTAATGCTAGGGTTTTGGAATTACTTCCACAATTTTATGTTTGAGTTAACCTTTTGTTTCTCAAAGATTGCCCCAATTGAGTGGCTTCAGATCAAACCACGACAAGATGAAATAATATGATCTTTACAAGATTTGGTGAAAGAATTGTACTATCAGTTATAGGAGGAAAAGGAGAAGAGGCTTCAGGCAAAGATGCTTCTTGTTGCTGAGCATGAAAAGAGGCTGCAGGCAGAGGGACTGCTTACTGATGAGTGCAATCACTTTGGAAAGCTCCAGGTGGAGCTAGGGTATGTGCATGAAAGAGAGAGAGAATCTTACAGGAAGAATTTCAGGATGTAGAATCCATAACATTTTCAGAAACACTGTCTTGTAACTCAGATTTTTTGTATCCAGTGGAGGAGTTAGGAGATCGTGAATCAGTCTGTTGTTCTGATAAAGAACAAGACATAATATTTGCATTAACATCTGATAATAAGGAAGTAACATTTCAACCCTTAATTAAAACTGAAACTGTGAGAAAAAAATTTCTTTCTTCAAATTTACGACGATAAAAAAATCCACGGAACAAAGAAAATAATAATGATAATATAAGTAGGAAAATTTAATTGCAACACGTGTTGGGTGCTCAGGTTCCAAAATTTCCTAAAGCACGCCTCTCGATTCAAAACCCCTGCCTTTGAAACATCTCTAAGGTCCAACCCTGTTTACGACATGGGGGGGGACCGTTTCTCCTCCTCAGATTGGCTCTCCGGTTCCCCCCCTCATGCTGGGGCAGAGTTTCAGGCAACATGGCCTCCTCCATCTGCCCACATGGCCAGCCACATGGCATGAAGCTGGGTCAGCTATATTTCTGATTAATATGTAATTTCCCTATTCCTGTATGGTCAGTCCGTGACATACATTTCGAGACTGAACTGTATGCCTTACAACTCTCATGGAACGCCTAAAGGTTAGTAATAAGAAAAAACAAAAATAACTTTATGTGAGCAATTTTGTTCAGTTTATCTGCTTATTATAAAATGGGTCTTTTATTTCTCACAAAACCACCAATGATTGTCAGGGTCAGCAAAAAAAAAAAAAATGGTGCCATATATGGCTACTGAGATATCAAAGTTTGGCCATAAATCAGGAGAGATTGAAATCCAGCAAGTGAAATCCTATCAATGCATCCCATAAATTCGTATTCCAGTTGGTTCTTGTCAACAATTAATAAAATCTCTAATAGATACAGGAGCACAACACTCAGTATTATTGCAGTGGGATGCTGAGAAGCTGGGTATATGACCCGGACAGCAAAGAGTTAAAATCACTGGAGTAAACGGTCTCAATATTATCTGCCAAACTGCTGAGATTAATTTATAGCTCCTGGGTCTGCTAACCTTAATCCTAAAAGAAATCCAGAGACTGCAGTGCGCTTTCTCCACACAGTGCCTGCACTCCCTGATTCAAGGATTGCTGGTTTTTCATAGTGCTGGATTTTTGCTGCAGCACAAAATGGACATTCTGAAGTTATAGCTGATTTGGCTCCACTAACAGCCACAATACAAGCATCTGCATGGTTGGGCATTGACAGGGTGGTTTCACACTCCCCTTCTAATTCTCCTATCTGGTCAGTTTATTACAGGTTTATTAACTGTTGCTGTGCTAAATTTTGTGGAACTGGTAACTCAAATTCAGAGAGCTTCCCACTCATGAATGGCAACCCTAGAACAGTACTTGCCATGAAGAAGAGGAAGATGAAGAAGAATGGGCATCTTAGGACCTCTGACTCAATTTCTGGGGAGGCGTGCCTGGGCAGGATTTAGGGGGCAGATCTGGTGGCAGGTAGTTCTCGGATCAGACCATAAATTGTGGAACCCCTGGACACGCAGGGGCATCCCTGTACTCCAGTGGGCCAGGAGGAGGCCTTTCATTAAAGGACTGCTCTCTATCTTATCTCTACTAATAATTGCCTGGTAGGTCTTTTTTGGCTCCCCATTGTCGTGGTTTTGCTCTGGGTCAATTTTGCTTTTTACCCCCCACATAATTACCACTAGTTGAGAGAAGGTATTTGCAGACAAAAGAGAGACAGGACTTGGGGAAAACAGTATAAACATTTATTACTAGTAAAATAAAAACTACTAATAAGTTAAAAACTAAAGAACTATATCTATAACAATTTCTACTC
>NW_020956286.1:177239-178662 GCF_003031625.1 Empidonax traillii | reverse complement strand
TTTTAAAATCATTATGGCTGATTTTCGCACAAGGCCACTGCCTCTCCAGGCAGTTTATGCCTGCATCTCCCCGGCATCTCCACCAAAAAATGTCGTGGTTTTGCTCTGGGTCAATTTTGCTTTTTACCCCCCACATAATTACCACTAGTTGAGAGAAGGTATTTGCAGACAAAAGAGAGACAGGACTTGGGGAAAACAGTATAAACATTTATTACTAGTAAAATAAAAACTACTAATAAGTTAAAAACTAAAGAACTATATCTATAACAATTTCTACTCAAGTTGAAGTGTTATATATTTACAGAAATACTTCTTCCCTTTTTATACCAGTCCAAGGAGAAGAAGTAGTCTCATTCTGTATCTTTGGAGTTCCAGCTTTTCCTTCTAGTAGCAAATCTTCAGCAGCAGTAGCACTTTCATTGCAGTTGGAATTTCTTTTCTCTCCCTCTCGTTCTGTGTTGGCTTCCAGGGCTGGGCTTACCCCCCTCCTGGGCTAAGACTGAAGGATGGAGATTACTCAGGTCCCGAAGGGTTTTTCTCTTCCATAGGCTTGCAAGGGGACACTTGCTTACTATGGATCTTCTTCCACAGGGTTACAGGGGCTAATGGTTTAAGAGTCCACCCCTGTTTCCCTATGGAGGTCCCTCCCCATGGGAGAACAGTCCTTGATAGACTTCTCGGCATGGGTCTAGCACGGATTCCACACACACACGGGTTCCAGCATCTCACATGGGTCATCTCGCTCCAGCATGAGATTTCTCAGAGTTACAAAAACTTTAACAGCAGTATAGATTCACACACGCACGGATCTCGGTATCTCACCTGAGTCGTCACTGCTTCAGTACAGGTTTCCCTCAGGGTTACAAATCTCCATCAGGACTCTGCCTCACTTCAGTCTTTTTCATGAAGTTTCGGTTCTCTTTGGTACATCCACAGACTTCTTTATTAGCTGCATGGGGAGTCTCCTTACTCCAACACACTTTACAAGTAGCAAGGATTATTTTTTCAGTCTTTTTCTTGCTAAGGAGAGAGAGTAAAAGGCAGGGGGGAAACAAGCCTCCCCCCTTCCGCACTTTACTTTTCTTGCTGCAGTTTCGGCTGCCAGCTCCGACCTTGGAAGCTCCGTTATCTTTTGGCTGGAATTCTTCCACAGCGGTTTCTGTCCAAGCAGTCCGTCTTTTAAACTTTTTTTTTCTTCACTCTCTTACAAAAGAGAAGGGAGGACTTCAGTGCTGCACCTGCTCCCCCCCCCGGCCCAAGCCGGGGGAGGAGGGAGTCTGGCCCTGCTTCGGGCCGCTACTCCTCTCCCCTACATGGCTGCTACTCTAATTCCAACTGCGCCAACAACCTTCTCTTCCGTTTTCTTGAAGATGTAATTAGCAAAGGCGTTTCTGGACTTTTGATTGGTCTTTTTGTCCGGAAA